>NW_027434498.1:0-2018 GCF_044706935.1 Curcuma longa
CTCCCATAAATCAAGATAAATCTTGATTGATTTATTAAAATATCGTAGAGAGGAATAATTATATACTGCCTTATATACCCCTATTTCCCTTTATCCTTACATTTACATTTATTTCTCTATGTGTCTCTAACAAGATAACTTGCTAGCACATTTGGTTAAATCATGCTTCTACTAGGCTTGCCATCCATGAGGTCCAGGGATCAATCCCCAGCTCCTCCATAAATTTTCTTTTATTTTACCTTTTTGCAAGCCCACACGAAATTAACCCATTAAATCATTAAGACACATATAGAAATTAAATTCATTGGGAGCAATTATTCATTATCTTATTATTGGGAAGTCTTGGCAAGCAAAAGTCCAAGTGGGTAGTCTTGGCAAGCAAAAGTCCAAGTGGGAAGTCTTGGCGAGCAAAAGTCCAAGTGGGAAGTCTTGGCAAGCAAAAGTCCAAGTGGGAAGTCTTGGCAAGCAAAAGTCCAAGTGGGTAGTCTTGGCAAGCAAAAGTCCAAGTGGGAAGTCTTGGCAAGCAAAAGTCCAAGTGGGTAGTCTTGGCAAGGAGAAGTCCAAGGGTGGTCTTGGCAAGGACTTGACACGACGAAGCTGATGGAAGCATCTCAGGCTAGTGCAGGGAGGCATGAGGCTATGGGAGGTTGATGAATTGAGATTTTATTAATTTTAAATCGATTTATTTTTGGGCTTTTACATGAAAATAAATCATTTATTGAATCGATTTAACCATATTTGTCCCATATTGCATAATTTGAGGTTTGATATAATTTTTGTGATTTAATGGTGATTTTTTGGCATTAATTTGGATTTTTATTGATTTTAGGGCTAAATCGGATCGAACTCGAGCTCAACCGCGGTCAAATCAAGTCAAATCAAGTCAAATTTGTCAAATTGATCAAGCCAACATGAAAGACATGACTCGGATCGAGCCTGATAAAAATTTCGCAATTTTTTGGAAACCCTAAGAAGCCCTAGAGCTCTAGATCAATGTGCACCGTCGGATTCAAAACAGATGGTCCAGATCATCAGATTAATCAGATATAAAAGGCATGGTTTAATTGATGAACAGTGGCTGCGCCTCCACTGTTCATCGTCCCAAACCGCGACCGCGACCCCTGTTCACCGACGTACGTCCACGGCAAGCCCCATCCTCCCAAACCTATCCCATTGTGATCCTTGATCAACGAAGAGTCCAACGCCGTCCGATTGGGAATATTCCGACAGCTGAGGAGGCTCGTCGGCGAGGGTTTCACCGGCGGCACATTTCCTTGTTTCTTCGTTCTCCGGCCATCCACAGCAAATTCCGGCGCCGTGTTCCTTTGAGGGGTTCTCCTAGGAGCGCCAAGCATCCGGGAACTACCAGAAATGCAATCCGAGCACGGTGGAAGCAAGGAACTCAGTCTTTGCCAGCTTCAACGCGACTGTGCGTCGTCTGTCAGCTCCGGCGAGGGTTTCTTCGGGGTTTTTCAGGCGTCGGGCAGCTAGCAAACCTCCAGAAGATCGCGTGGAAGACTCCAAATTGCTCAGTAAGGCTGGATTGACACCCAGCCGAGGAGAGCAATCGGAGAAGAAAGGGATGGATGAGTTTCTGCATTTCTGAAGTTTACAGTTTCTGCAATTCCATTTTTCTTCAAGTTTTTGCAATTCAAGAGCTTTGAAACTTTGTGAATTCAGCAATTAGGATAATACTTAGTTTCTGTTTGGATTTTGATTTGTTTTAGCTTGGCTTTAACTCCCTAAAACGCATCCAAATTCTGATTCTCTGAATTTTCCCACTGTTCCGTGCCGCACTGTTACGTGCCAACCTAATTGATCGGGATAAATGCTTAGGTTCACTTTTGGATTTAGCTATTTAGTTTCAATAAATTTCAATTGAATTGCTTCATTTTGCTTGCATCATTAGCATAGAAATCCATTTAGATTGCATTTAGGTTGAAGTTTCTTGTTTAATCAGTTAGGTTTAGGTTTCTCATAGTTTTAGTTTGTTTTTGCATTTCGATTAGGAGGTAATT
>NW_027434499.1:0-1372 GCF_044706935.1 Curcuma longa
TTGCAATAGTGTATTTGTTAGTGAGAGCCTTAGAGCCAATCATGAGATGTTTATTGTATGGACTCGATGTATCATATTTCTACATATATATATAAAGGCATTTTGTTATTATACTTACTTGTATTGGTGCAAAATAAAATAAGTATAATAGCGTCCTTGAGTAGTAGGTTCACATCTATATCAATCGATTGGTTGAATCGATAGTGAGATGATATAGAGAACACTACACTAAATCATTCCTAGTCAAGTATTAACATTCAAGGACAATGTTAATGCATAGAGACTAGCATGTAGGTCAACATGATGACTTGATCTCACAAGTCATGGATATGAGATATCAAGTTGACACATGGGTATGCATTGGAGAATGTATATTGAATGACCCGCCATGAGAAAGTATCATGGATCATTATATGAGTGTCATATACTTTCTCATGTGGCTATTAGTATGACTATTAGTCCTTGGACCTGAAGTCACCATGGTTCCCTACATAAGGAGTTGCATACTTTGGCTTCGTCAAACGTCACCCGTAACTGGGTGGACTATAAAGGCGATTACTGGGTATGTAACGAATTATGCGGAGGGATGTGAGTGATGTAGATGGGATCTATCCCTCCTATATGATGGGAGTGACATCTTCATTCTTGATAGAGTGAGACCACTAAGTGCATGACCATGCCCAAATGAGTCAACATGAGATGTTGAGCTCATTTGATTAGAGTGAGAGTACTTGGAGTTCAAGATATAGAATGATTTGAGGATGACACGGTCTATGCCTCGGTTGATCATTCTAGATGTCAAGGATAGAAGGACATTATCATATATTGAGAGTCACTATTAGTAGTCACAAGGTGATGTTGGATCTAAACATTCTTGTAACTTGGGTAGCAATGATGTGTTGGGAGATACCTCTCATTGTTTATGTTCCTAAATGTGTTTAGGGGCATTGGCAACGTTACAAGAACCTATAGGGTCACACACTAAGGGCAATTAGATGGAGATTATATCCATATGATGGACCAAGAGGATTGGTTTCATGAGATGAACCAAATTGGGTTAGGAGTAATCCAAGTTAGACTAGTTGAGTTAGACTCAAGTTTGATTCAAGTGTTGAATGAGTCTAATTGAGATTTGATTCATTAAATCAATTTAAATTAATGAATAGAGATTCATTAAATTAAAATTGACTTGAATCAATGGTTGGATTTGATCAAGCATGGAAGATATAGTGGTTAAGTTTGACTTAATCAAGAGGAAGAAGAAAGTCAAGTTTGACTTAAACTAAAGTCAAGTTTGACTTGACCAAATGCCATGTCATGGTGACTTGGCATGGGGCCGATCAAGAGTTGGTCAATGATGATCCACATCATC
>NW_027434500.1:0-3019 GCF_044706935.1 Curcuma longa
AATTGATGATGTGGAAGAGGGAGGTGAAGAGGCTTGTTGACTTGTCTTTGTTGCCACCTCATTGGATGACTAGGCTGTACGTGGCCAATTATGGTGCTCCACTTCATCATTGACACCTCATGGTATGCCACCTCATGAGATGACCCTTGGCATCCCATGAAGGAATATAAGCCTCCTAAAGTGGCCGGCCACTTTAATTTTTAGTGGAGAAGTTTCATTTGTGTGGTGTTAAGTGCTCTTAACTCCTTCTTCTTCCTCTTGCATCTTCTTCCTCCTCTCTTCCTCACCTTGCACGAAAAGTCTCTGTCCAAGAGTGCTAGCACACTCTAGAGAGGTTTTCTCCAACCTATTTGCTTGTGTGGATACCATAAAGAGGTTGTTAGTTTACTACCTTGAGATCCGGCGAAGAACGGAGCGAGCGGGATTTGCGAAGGGCACGCGTCAAGGGTAAATTTCTTTTTCATGTAGATCTATTGTAGATCTAGGGCTTAGAAATATGTATATGAAGTTTTGAATCTTTTTACTTTGCACGGATACTATGGCTTGGGGCTTCCGAGGTTTCCGCAACGCAAAAAGGCAGTTTTTGCGACTCGGAATTCCCAACAGTATTTTGCAATAAAGTCCTCTTAATTCACATTGTAGATAACTTGGTGTCTGTGAGACACAGAAGACCATGATTATCAGTCCCTTGTGAATTATAAACTAAGGCTCACAACCAAGATGGCTTTGGACAACCCATCGGGAACGGTTGTAGTGTAATTCGGTGACTGTCTGTCTTGACTGTAGAATTACACTAGTGCACTTTGTGTGTATTGAGTAGGACCATTGAGGTTGTTCGATTTACTCTGACTCACAAATTGAACAAGACCTCTGTTATTATAAATTATGCACTCTTAATCCCGATGTAATAAATGGGCACCTATAGGTAGTAATTATTGCTTTGATTTACCAAAGGGTGAGATCTTTCCGTCAGATCAATTATTCTCGGTAAGTTGGGTGATGTTACTATCTATACGGTGTGCCATTAATTATAGAAGGAATCCGTGTCCCAGTAGGGCTGATGATGTCCCCTTGGAGAGCTCATAAGGATTGTCAAGTCAAATCTTGCAAGTGGACTTGGTCCGGCTGACAATAAGGTTGAGTGGTACTATTCAAGGTCTTAGATGTCGATTATTGAGTTGTCAGTGAACTCAGATAATTGACGGACATACGATATCTTAAACACGGGGAGCAATGCATAAAATAATAAGAAGGAACCCATAATGTAATATGGGGATTGGATTGGTAGTGCAACAATGATCCTCTAGTGGAATGGATCGTTGTTGATGGATGTAGGTGTGTATTCGGGGTTGAATACGGGATCCGAAACCCATCAGAAGGCCAGATCCAATACCTCCTCGAGGTCCCCGCTGTAGCCTAAAGACATCTTCAAAAGGATGCAATCAAACGGATGAGATTAGTTCTCAGCCGTCGGATGAGATTTAATCTCGACCGTTGGATGAGATTAGTTCTCGACCGTAGGATGAGTTAATGGATGAGATCAGCTTGTATCCGTGGGATTAGATCAAGTTGCATCCATTGGATCGAAATAAATAAAGAGGAATAGAAGAATAGATTAGAACCGTTGGATGAGATTAAGTCGTCTCCGATGGACGAGATCTATCCGGTTCGGTTTTAATTCTCTTTGGAAGGAAGAACCGGTTCACGAGGTGAACCAGAGATGGTTCATTGAACCACACGCCCAAGCCATCAAATCAGGTCCGTTGGATCGAATCAATTAAGTTATATTAAAGAAGATTATATTAGAACCGTTAGATGAGATTAAGTTGCATCCGACGGATGAGATCTCTTCGGTTCGGTTTTATTTTCTATTTTAATATAAAATTGGTTCGCGGATTAAACCAATATCATCCTAAAAGTGGCCGGCCACTTTTGGATAAGGATGAGATTGATTTGGTTTTTATTTTTAATTTTAAAAGGAAAAACCAAATTAAAAAGATCCGACGGTTGCAATTTATTTAATTGGCTGAGATTTAAAATAATTCTGGAATTTGGAATTGGTTATAAAAATTATTCCAAATTAAAATTAAAATTAAATAAATTGGATAAGGTTGATTTGGTTTTTTTTAAAAAAGGAAAAACCAAATCAAAAGGATCCGACGGTTGCGATTTAATCTAAAAGACTTAGATTAATAATCTTTCTAAAAGATTTAGAATTGGTTTATAAAATCAGAAAAATTCTAGAAATTTTTTTTAGAAAGATGGAGGCTTGGTCTTGGGCTTATAACTATAAATAAAGGGGAGAGGGTGGGCGGCAAAAGGCAATCAAGAGGAATAGAGAGAAAGGTTTTCCGAAACAAAGCTCTCCTTCCTTTCCTTCTCTAGCCGCCGCCCACTTCTTCATCTTCTTCCTTTTCTTTTTCTTCTTCCTCCTCCACCGCCACTTCCCTTCTTCTCTAAGGTGGCCGAACCTCCTATTCAAGGTGGTGGCCGGATCTAAGCAAAGAGACGAGACAAGGCGAAGTTGCTGCGAGAAGAAGAAAGGCGATCCAAGGCTTCTTCATCCGGAGATTGCAACTCCTTTATTTCTGGAGGTCCGTTGTCCACCCAACGTCCAGGAAGAGGATAGGAATACAGCGGAAGGCTCCGAGGTCATCAACAAGGTTCTGGTAAATTTATTTTCCGCAAGTTTTAATTTTACTAGAACTAGTCGTAGAAACCGTAGATAAGTAATTTAGGAATCGGCGATCCTGAAGGATCGATTGACTTAGTCTTTTGTAGACTTTGTCAATTGATCCAGGCGGGATAAAATTTTTGTCCTGTGGGGTTCTATGCTTTTCGGAGCGGATAGAATCCGGATCATAGGACGGAGATCCAGATCGCCAATAGTGTAATTCGGTGACTGTCTGTCTTGACTGTAGAATTACACTAGTGCACTTTGTGTGTATTGAGTAGGCCCATTGAGGTTGTTCGATTTACACTGACTCAAAAATTGAATAAGACCTCTGTTATTATACTT
>NW_027434501.1:0-1509 GCF_044706935.1 Curcuma longa
ATTTATAAACCAATTCCAAATTTATAGAAATATCTTTAATCTAGGCCTTTAGATTTGATTGCTTGGTTTTCTACCTTTGGATCTTTTTGATTTGGTTTTTCCTTTTTATAAAAAAATGAAATCAACCTTATCCAAATATTAATATGGCCGGCCATTAAAAAAATAATTCTAATTTGGATTTATTTAATAACCAATTCCAAATTCTAGAATTATCTTAAATCTAGCCTTTTAAATTAGATTGCAACCGTCGGATCTTTTTAATTCGGTTTTTCCTTTTTTAAAAAAAAACCAAATTGATCTTATCCTCATCCAAAGTGGCCGACCACCTTTAGGATAAGATTGGTTTAATCCGCGAACCAATTTTATATTAAAATAGAAAATAAAACCGAACCGAAGAGATCTCATCCGTCGGATGCAACTTAATCTCATCTAACGGTTACGATATAATCTCTTTTAATATAACTTAATTGCTTCGATCCAACGGACCTGATCTAATCCCTTGGGCGTGTGGTTCATTGAACCATCTTTGGTTCACCTCGTGAACCGGTTCTTCCTTCCAAAGAGAATTAAAACCGAACCGGAGAGATCTCGTCCATCGGACGCGACTTAATCTCATCCAACGGTTCTAATCTATTCTCTTTCAATCTTCTTTATTTATTTCGATCCAATGGATGCAACTTGATCTAATCCCACGGATACAAGCTGATCTCATCCATTAACTCATCCTACGGTCGAGAACTAATCTCATCCAACGGTTGAGATTAAATCTCATCCGACGGCTGAGAACTAATCTCATCCGTTTGATTGCATCCTTTTGAAGATGTCTTTAGGCTACAGTGGGGACCTCGAGGAGGTATTGGATCTGGCCTTCTGATGGGTTTCGGATCCCGTATTCAACCCCGAATACACACCTACATCCATCAACAACGATCCATTCCACTAGAGGATCATTATTGCACTACCAATCCAATCCCCAAATTACGTTATGGGTTCCTTCTTATTATTTTATGCATTGCTCCCCGTGTTTAAGATATCGTATGTCCGTTAATTATCTGAGTTCACTGACAACTCAATAATCAACATCTAAGACCTTGAATAGTACCACTCATCCTTATTGTCAGTCGGACTAAGTCCACTTGCAAGATTTGACTTGACAATCCTTATGAGCTCTCCAAGGGGACATCATCAGCCCTACTGGGACACAGATTCCTTCTATAATTAATGGCACACCGTATAAATAGTAACATCACCCAACTTACCAAGAATATTTGATCTGACGGAAAGATCTCACCCTTTGGTAAATCAAAGCAATAATTACTAAGTATAGGTGCCCATTTATTACATCGGGATTAAGAGTGCATAATTATAATAACAGAGGTCTTGTTCAATTTGCGAGTCAGTGTAAATCGAACAACCTCAATGGTCTTACTCAATACACACAAAGACTAGTGTAATTCTACAGTCAAGACAGACAGTCACCCAATTACACTACAACCGTTCCTGATGGTT
>NW_027434502.1:0-2901 GCF_044706935.1 Curcuma longa
TGTAACACCCGGCAAAATCCCTTCAATATGGTTTCAGATATCGAACGGGTCTATATGAAGGATAGCATAAGACATGGAAATGTTGCTATAACAAATAGCAGGCCTTAAGGTGAGCAAAAGTAAAGCATAACCCTTGAATGTAGGCTTTGGCTAAAATAAAAGAAAAGAAGGAGGAGCCAAGGATTGAACCTTGGACCTTGGAATATGACAAGCCTTAGAGATGCATGGGATAACCATGTGCCCTAGCAAGGGTGTGCTGTTAAAGGAATAAAGGAAACTTTAGTTGTAGGTTAAAGCATATGTGAAGAGGTAAAAGGAAATGGCGTTGAGGGAGGTGAGGAAACGCAGGGGAAATGAAAGATTAGCATGTTAATTAACATGTATTAATGTGATATAAAGTTTAGCGTTATGAACGTTACTCACCTTAACCCTATAAGTAGGTTCTGGTTCCTTTGCATTTGGGGTGGCCGAAAGGATCCGAAGGGTGGAGGCTGAAGAAGAAGGCTGGTTGCCGAAGGGTGGAAGCTGTGAGATTGGAAGTCAGTTGAAGGCAGCTTCACACAGAGGTTTTATCTTCTCTCGTTAACCACAGCACAGTAAGTCTCCCTCACCTGCGCATAATAGCTTCATGTTTGATGGTTTGATATATGAAGTTTATGTTCTGTGGTTTGGTTATATAGAAATTATGTATGCACATGAATAATAGCTGGAACATATATAGATCTATATGATCGGTTGAACGAAGTTTAGGTTAATCGATGTGATAAGCAGTTATAGGAACCTGTAGTCGATCATTTGAGCGATTACAAGGGCTTGTAATCGATCAATTGATCGATTACTAGGGGTAATGAGAACGAGATTTACGTGAGTTAATCGATCATTGGATCGATTAATGAGGGGTAATCGATCACCTGATCGATTACCATACTCTCGGGATGAAATTTACGACATGTAATCGATCTGTTGATCGATTAACAGGGAAAGTAATCGATCACTGGATCGATTAGAGATTAGAGCTTGCAGGGATGTGTAATCGATCTCTTGATCGATTAATAGGTTTAATGAGAAACGAAACTTACGACACTTAATCGATCCATTGATCGATTAAAACGACTAATCGATCTTCCGATCGATTACCATGTTCTCTGAGAAAAACACTAGACGTAATCGATCCATTGATCGATTAAAAGGAAAGTAATGCTTACGGATGGAAAACAGTATGACGTATAATCGATCATTTGATCGATTAGGAAGGAAGAAGGGTGTGATAAGTAATCGATCACTCGATCGATTAGGATAAAGTGTAATCGATCTCCTGATTGATTACATGACCTTCTGTGGAATAATAAGAAAATGAATGATGACAATTAATCGATCTCTCCATCGATTATGGGAAGAGTAATCGATTTCTTAATCGATTACATGACATTCTGAGAAGAGAAATGTTAGAGTTCAATAGATTTAATGGATTCTTAAACATCGACCAAGTTAAGGAATAACACATTGGGATGATGTTATAAATGATAACCGAAATGATTAAGGAAGGTTAAAAGATGTCTTATGATCCATGAAGAATATGTGGCCATGTTTATATAATGAGGCTTTACCCAATGCCATGATGCTATGTTTTGTGATGTATGCCAATGACTATGTGCCATGTTAAGATAGGTGCTAAATGATATCATGGTAAAGGATAGTCATTAGGAAAGGATATGCTATCCATGATTTACGAACGATGAAGTTAGATTGATGTTTAAACCTAACCAAGGTTTATGTGTTAATGCATGGATTAGCATAATGGATTTAAGGTTAGGTTTCGACCAAGATATGTTATGCATGGTAAATGTTAAATGGTTAAAGAACAATGATATTATAAACTCATGAATGTATGTATACATGATTGATAATGGAATGTTCAAGAACATTCACTATGAAAAGAAAAGGAATCATGTAGATTACATGAGTTATAATGAACATACATTATGGAAAGAAAGAATGCATGTATGTTATATTACTTTAATGCATGGCTTGTACCGGATCCCGAAAGGGATCCAAGGGATGGGCACCTTAAGAACGCCCCTAGACCGAAGGATAGTAGGTCTAGTAGGTTGAAGGATAGTAGACCTAACTAGGTTGAAGGATAGTAGACCTAGATACCAAGTAGTTGAGGTTTGCTACCTCGGATTACAAGGGATGGGCGGACGCCCTAGGTTGAAGGATAGTAGACCTAGCCAAGTTGAAGGATAGTAGACCTAGTATCCTAGTAATCGAGATTTGGCTACCTCATACTGACTTGGAATGAATGTGCACAAATAATGAATGGGTACAAGCCAGGGGACGCCCAAAATGATAAAGAAATGATTATGTTTAAGTATATGTTATGTTTGCAAAATGCATCATAAATGTTTATGCATATGATTTCATATAAGATGAAATTTATGGAAGTATGCTTAAGAAATGTTAAGAATGATTCATGATTATCATACTTGATTTAATGTTACGGTTTAATCAAGTATATGCTATGTGATGTTATTGTGGATACATGTTTATGTACTTAAGTTATGCTATGAATAATCATGTTTATAAGACGATTGGATTTTGTGAGTAGGAAAGGAGCTTACTAAGCATTCGTGCTTATAGTCTTACTTTCTTATGTTGCAGATTCAATTAAAAGTTACTAAGGGAACGGGAAGCAGCAGGAAGGGCTGATGATGGTGTGTGTGGTAGTGACTTAGCAGGACGATCTCATTACTCTCTATATTCTGAATCTATACTTGCATGTGTATGTTAATGATGTTAAAGAAGGTTATGTTAAGTTCCCTATGGAATGGAATTTTGAATACCCTGACATGCATGATTTAGGTTGGAATTGGAAAGGTCCACGTAAGGGCGGGCGTTACA
>NW_027434503.1:0-1127 GCF_044706935.1 Curcuma longa
AATTCGAGTTACATTCGAGTCTAAAATCTATTTACAACTATAATAAAATAAGGAAAGGCCCCGACACGCAGGTCACATATCATATACAACATGCACGACACACAAAAACAGCGCACAGGTTGTACTATAAATTACAACACATATCCAATCATATTGGGGTTTTTGGGTCATGACCATCACAATTTCATACATAATTCTAAATTATGCATTTTTCATAAATTTCTATAATTTTTCTACTAATTTTTACTAATTTTATGAGACACAACTCCACGGCGGTCCCGCTAAGTGATTTTTGGGCGTGATCAGGGGGACAATGCCCCTTGCGGGGTTAGGAGCAGCACCTCTTCTCACGAAATAAATCTTGTGAGTGTCCCAACACGATCTACAGCGCCTTAAGTCACTGTTCCAGAAAATTTTGGGCGAGATCTTGCCGATTCAGAGAGTTTTTCTCGGTGGTTGAAGCCTACAAGTGTCCAAACACTTATTGCTTCGCCTCTACGAGAAAAATTCTCATAAAATCTTAAAAATTAAGAAAATTACAGAAACTTACAGATCTATAATTTTTTATATCTAATACAAAAAATTATAAAATAAAACATGTATAAGTTTTTCACGTGACTCTAATACCACTGTTGGATTTTTTGGGCCGCAAAAACCGCTCTTTGCGTTGTGGAAACCCTGGAAACCCGGCCACGGATCCGTGCAAAGATAAATAAACTTTCTTATACATGTTTCTACATGTATTCTTACATCTACATGTAATGATTTTATCCTCGAAGCGAGCCCTTCCGTATCCCGCTCGTCCTTTTGATCGTCGGATCTCGAGGGTGTCAAGTGTACACCCCTCTATACGTATCCACACGGACAAATCGACGGAGAAGAAACCTCTTGAGTGTGCTAGCACTCCTATAAGGTTTCGGCCAAGGATGAGGAGAGGGAGAGGAGAAGGAAAACCACCAAGGAGGAAGAAGATAGAATGAATGGGATTGAATGAAAATCAATTCACTTCATTCTAAAGTGGTCGGCCACTTTCATGGGGGGTTACAAAACCTTGTTTAATACCATGAGTTACAATTCTTGGTAACTCTCATGAGGTGGCACCAAGTCAAGTCAAACTTGACCATGAG
>NW_027434504.1:0-1096 GCF_044706935.1 Curcuma longa
GCATTTTGTTTCAGCATTTGTTTCTGCATTTTACAGTTTCAGCATTTTGTTTTTGTTTTGTTACTCAGTTCTAAGATTGCCAATTTGAATTCGTAGGTTGATTCCTAATGCTAGTTTGGTTGCTATCAGATTCAATCTCATGCTATTAGCCTTGTCTTCCTTGCAACGTCTGATTTCTTCCATTTCATGGCACTGTTCCGTGCCAACCTGCAAACGACAGTATCAATCTTAGTGTAGCTAGGTTGAGAGCCTGTAATGCATTCTAGGATTTAGCCATCAAGCTCCATTGAATTGAATTGCTTCAATTGTTTCTTTCATCAATAGTATTGAAATCCATTTAGATTGCATTTAATTTTAGGATTTCAACCGTTAGGGTTTTGATAGAATCTTAAATTGCAACTTAGGTTAGTTGGCATTTTGGGTTAACAGTTTAACATCAGGTTGAGAAATTGCATCTTTCATTTATTTTCTGAATTCAAAATTTCATTTCATTTCAAAACTATTCGGAAAACCCAAAACGAAACGACACGATAAGCTCAATTTAGGCAATTTTCTACTAACCTTGGAAAAACACGACTCGAGGCCCCTATACTTGCTTATTTGTATTTATTGTGGGTTTTCGATAAAAATCTATAAATTCTAATTTGAAGCCCTAATCGTGACATCTAATCTAGGGTTTTCACTATTATTCACTATCGTGACACTGTACGTTCTAGTAGGAAGGGTAGCACCTCCTAACTAGATTAGATCGTAGTATGTAAAAGAAGTTATGTGGTTAATAAAGATGGAATAAAGGATTTGCTATGACCACACCATAAGAAGAGGATTACTAGTTAAGGGAAGTTGGAGTAGACCCTACCCTAGATGGGTATTCTCACCTAAGGGGTGAAGAAACCTTAGGTGGTGTAGGATGGTTTCTCCAACTAGCATGATCTTTCTTTCATGCTATGAGGTATGGGCAAATAACATGGGTTAGTTAAGCTTAATTATGTAGGAATGTTAGTTAGAATAACATTTTGCATGATGGAAGCATGTTCTTACCTTAGGAAAGTAATGCATATAATGATGCATACATGCCAAGGAAAATGAACTCTTA
>NW_027434505.1:0-2405 GCF_044706935.1 Curcuma longa
TGTTACGCCCCGGAAGACGGCTGTCCGAGAAATTTCGACAGCATCTCCCCTATAACAATTCACTTTCCCTGAATACACATATCATAAGGCCTACATGGCCACTATACACACATGACATGCATACATAACAGAAACTAAACTATGTTATTAGGGTCCACAAACAATAAGTATAATGTGCGCCACAATCTAAAACCATATACAAAAAATCCAGATAACATAAAACAGGTCCTGACATAATAGACTCTGCTAATATAAGCAAAAGCGAAATAAGCAAATGCGACTCTACGAGGGACTAGCAGCACGACTCTCCAGACGGACGTCAACCTAAAAAACATAAAAGTAACGGGGTGAGTTCAAAGAACTCAGCGGGTATCAAGTAGACATGTATTAAATAGCTAGCAGACAGTAACGGTAATACTAGTAGAAGAATAACAAGAATGAAATGCTGAACTCAAAATACATATACTCACCCGGATATGCTAACAGTATAATCATAAGTAACATGATCCATATCAAATCCCTACGATCCCTGTAAATACATATAAAACATATGCGAATATCCGGAATGCAACAATGTCACCACGGAATCCCTATAATATGCACAAGTATACTACCCATATCCTGGTCACCCCTGCTACCCATCAGATCCTTACATACCAAAGTGAGGTCGCGTGGGTCCTCAATGATGCCCGTCAGATCCATCACTGAGATGTGAGGTCGCGTGGGAACTATGCCCGTCAGATCCATCACACTCAAATGGTGAGGTCGCGTGGGAACTGATAAATGCCCGTCAGATCCATCACCGATAGGTGAGGTCGCGTGGGAACTGAATAAATGCCCGTCAGATCCATCACCGATAGGTGAGGTCGCGTGGGAACTGAATATGCCCGTCAGATCCATCACCGATAGGTGAGGTCGCGTGGGAACTGAATATGCCCGTCAGATCCAACACTGGTATGTAAGGTCGTATGGGTAGGGGTATAACCGCTGTGCACTCTGACGTCATCGCTAATGCGTGACCGAATGGACAGTATGCTGGCCAGCGTGTTATAATATAACATGAACTCTAAACCTAGTACAAGTAACCACCTACAATCCATCAGGCATACTACACTAGTACTACTGAGGTACGAAGTCATATGTCTAGCATGTGCATCGGGAAAAGTGATGTATAACAGGCAAACAGTAGCATATAGAATGTATCACATGATTTCCAGTCAAAGAAATAACAGATAAATAATCAGATTATAGGTATCAAATAAAAATCTACATGAACTGGAAATATACTATCACTGGTGGCTAACAATCTCTACATGTCTAAGTACTACAAATCTAAAATAGATAAGTCAGAGACAAGATACCCGCCTTCAGATTTGTTGCGCGTAATCGCAAAGAATCCGAGTCTGATAATGTCCGCAACCAATCAACTCAAATCAAAGTCCTGCAATAAGGATAACTAACATTATTCCTAAATACAACGATCAACCCAATGGTCCTACAACTTCCAACAGATCCCCTTCATTCAACATCCTAACCACACTAAATATCATATTCATTAAAACTGATCTTAACCTAACAATCCATCAACAGTAAAACCACCTTAATCCGACAATCACAAGATCCACACTAATTTGAATCCAATCTATAATTATATCAAAATCACAAGAATCTTACCCAACTACCGTAGATGCCCTAGAATCTCTAAATCCAAGCTCACCTCTCCTTCCTTGAAACTGAATCACCTAACAAAATACAGCCGTGCCCTAGCTTGCTGCCGACCGAAAGCCAAGAACTCCACCGGTCGGCTAACTCCAAATCTCCAACCAAACCAACGAATCCAACAATTCGATCTTCCTCTTCTCCCCTTCGATTCGTCGTTGCAAGGGCTGTCTCCCGTCGGCGTAGATGGGGAAGAGGAGAGGTGGAAGAGGCAGCGGCGTCGAGCGAACGCAGCGAGGGCAGAGGGGAATCACGGTGGCTCCTTCTCCAGGCAGCAACCACGGCGGCACGCGGCGGTGGCTTCGGCTGGTGAGGAAGTCAGCGCGAGAACAGGGGAAGAGGAGGCGGCGGCGTCGGGCGAAGATGAAGAAGAACAGAGGAGAAGCGGCGGAAGCAAAGGTTTTAATCGCGATGGGGAGAAAACTTAGGTTACTGTAGCCATATAAGTTTTCTTAACGGGTTGGTTTAGGATCCACTAGTTCCACAACCCATTAAACCTTTAAATCGATCCAATAACCCAATCAAACCGAAAACCACACCACTAAACCGGTCAAACCCCCATCGAACCGGACCCAAACTGAACCAATCACTAGTGAACCGGTTTATCTTTTTGGTTCACTTGGTTCAGTGACCAAACGATCTCCGTTTTAGTCCAAACAAGTTTTGTTTGGTTCGTCTTCGCGAGA
>NW_027434506.1:0-1172 GCF_044706935.1 Curcuma longa
CAAACATCAAAAAGGGAGAGATTGTTGGTGCAATCTTTGCCCCAAGTGCATTGAGTTTCAATGTTTGGCTAAACCATGTTTGAAGTTAGGCAATACTTGTGATCTAACATGTGTGATGCAAGTTTGCAGGAAAGTCCAAGCGTAGTCTTGGCAAAGAAAAGTCCAAAGTCTTGGCAAAGGAAAGTCCAAGTGGGAAGTCTTGGCAAAGGAAAGTCCAAGTGGGTAGTCTTGGCAAGGAGAAAAGTCCAAGTGGGAAGTCTTGGCAAGGAAAAGTCCAAGTGGGAAGTCTTGGCAAGGAAAAGTCCAAGTGGGTAGTCTTGGCAAGGAAAAGTCCAAGTGGGTAGTCTTGGCAAAGACTTGACATGACGAAGCTGATGGAAGCATCTCAAGCTAGTGCAAGGATGATGGAGCATCCAGGGAAGGCATGAGGCTGTGGGAGATGTTTGAAGGCCGAGGTCTAGGTCAAGAGAAGCTGAAATGTGATTTTTCAGCTTCACCAGTCGACTGGCCCTGCCAGCAGTCGACTGCTCATAAATCAGACGCACACAGAAAAATCAGTCGAGCCAGAGGAAGACAGGAGTCGACTGGGCAGTCGACTGGTGTTATGGTGAGTCGACTGTTGCCAGTCGACTGGTCTTGGACAGTCGACTGTGATTTGAACGTTGCAGAAAATTGGCAAGCATTTAATGCACTTTAATGCGAGATTTTGTTGCCGATTGAAGGCATCAGTCGACTGGCCCTGCCAGCAGTCGACTGATGTTGCAGAGTTATAAAAGAAGCCTGCTCGAGAATTGATCAAGAATCTTCGCTATTTTCTGTCTCTTTGCGCTTCTTTTGAGAACGTGTTTGTTCTCTATTCTCTGCTTACTTTCTCTCCTCCTGAACATTCTTTCATATCATTTTGAGGAGATCAAAAGAGTTGTAAAGGTTTCTCCGCCTTCGAGGGTTTTCGAGAAGGAGAAGATTCATAGTGCATCGGGTGTGTGCGTGCGTGTGGATCCTTGGATTAGTCACCTCTGCGGAGGTGGATACCAAGTAAACAAACCGGGTTAGCGTTGATCTCTTATTTTCTCTTTTATATTTTTGCTTCCGCTAATCTCTGTGCAGAGAAAGATCAAGAAAAATCGAGAAACGCTATTCACCCCCCTCTAGCGAACCAACCGATCCTAACA
>NW_027434507.1:0-1155 GCF_044706935.1 Curcuma longa
ATGTATAATAAACTATCTACTAGTAAATAATCATGCAATATGCACATGTAGGAATGACATGTCCTAGTCACCCTGATGCCCGTCTGATCCATCACCCATATGTGAGGTCGCGTGGGAACTATGCCCGTCAGATCCATCACACTCATATGGTGAGGTCGTGTGGGAACTGTATCATACCCGTCAGATCCATCATCCATATGTGAGGTCGCGTGGGAACTATGCCCGTCAGATCCATCACACTCAAATGGTGAGGTCGCGTGGGTAGAGTGGTGACCACTGTGCACTCTGACGTCACTGCTACTGCGTGACCGAGTGGACAGTATGCTGGCCAGCATGTAAAAATGCAGAGATGATATGCACCATCATAATATAATATCACATGCATAGCAAAAATAACGAGTCAAATGCACGATAGATAACAAAAACATACTATCTAAATCAAGCAGTGATCGGTGATCAATATAAACACATGCAAGGCATAAAATTTACTGCGAGTGATAGTAATCTAAACATATCAGTTAAAATACCCTCCTTCGAAACTGGTTCGTGTCCGAAAAGAACCTCCGTCCAAAGATCTGATTCAATATCCTCAAATCGAAAAATCCTAGATCCAGAACCAGCTTCGGCTCTTCCACCGCTATCAACACTACCAAACTCCTCAACAGCCGATATCTTGGTTTGAAGCCCTAAGACTTGCCCGCCGACGAAGGAAGGCGATGGCTCGCTGGGCTGTGAACGGCGACGCGGCGACTGAGGGTTGTGGCTAGGGCACAGAGGAGAGGCGGCGGCAAGCGGTGGCGTCGACTGTGCAGAGGGAAAAAATCGCGCTTGGCTTCCTTGGCTGCAGGCGTCGAAGCGAAGGAAGAGAGGAGAGGGTTTCGTTTCCACGAGGAGAGGAAAAGCTTCTTCGGCTCGGCGGAAGAAGGAGAAGAAGAAAACGGAAGAGGAGGCAGCGGTTTCACGCGGAGGAGAAGGAGAAACAGACGTCGCGGTTGGCTGGAGAAGAAAAACGCACCGGGCGGAAGAGGAGGAGTCGCGCGTTATTAGCGGATTCCTAATGGGTTTGAGTTTTAAACCCGTTAACCATTAATTTTTTTTTACCATATTTTACACATCGGACACCGACGAAAACGAATGTTACCACCGAACTGGTGA
>NW_027434508.1:0-1350 GCF_044706935.1 Curcuma longa
TGAACACACAGCTTAAGTCCACCAATAATAACTCATTCCACTAGAGAGTTATTATTGCACTACCGCACCAATCCCATAATATAATATGGGCTCCTTCTTACTATAAGTACATTAATCTCTCTGTGTTTAAGATATCGTATGCCCGTCAATTAAATGAGTTACTGACAACTCGAATTTAATCAATTTCTAATCCAAGAGTAGTACCACTCAATCTTATTATCTTGCTGACAAAGTCCACCTGCAGGGTTTACATGATAATCCTTATTAGCTCCTCAAGGGGACATCATCAACTTATATTTAGGACACAGATTCCTTCTATAATTAACAATACACCATGTACATAATACTACTTTCCAACTCATCGGGCCTTTTGATCTATCGCTCTAAATCTCACCCTTTGATGAATCAAAGAAGTACATATTAAGTACATGTGTTTGTTATTATATTGGGATTAAGAGCATGTACATCAATAGTAACAGAGGTTTAGTTTGATTATATAGTCAGTATAAATTGAACAATCCTCAGATGGTCCTGCTCAATACACACTAAGTGTACTAGTGTAATTCTATAGTCAAGATAGACTAAGACCAAATTACACTACAACCAGTCCAATGGTTTGTCCAATCCATCTTGGTTGTGAACACTGTTTATAATCTATAAGGAACTGATAACATGGTATTCTGTGTGTATGACTCCGCACACCATGTTTATCTACAATATATATTAAGTGGACAATTATATAAAAACTAAATGCAAACATTGACCAAAAGTAATTCTCATTTCAGAATGTTTATTTATATAGATAGCTAGGATTCTTGCATACATCCCAACAATCTCTCACTTATACTAGAAGAATACGCTGCTTCATATGCTGCTATACATCTGATCCCCATCCCCTCCACATGCCGATCAAAAGCTCTCACCGCAAGGGCCTTCGTGAAAGGGTCTGCCAGGTTATCCTCTGATGCAATCTTGACCACAGCGACTTCTCCCCGTTTGACGATGTCTCGTATCTGGTGGTACTTGCGCTCAATGTGTTTACTTGCCTTATGAGCTTGTGGTTCCTGATGTGCATAAGGGTCCAAATTCCATTTTATACTTTATTTACATCTTTTTGTGTTTATTGTTATATCTTATGTTTATTGCATCCCTTATCCGTGCATTTAAGGATATCCTCACATTTCCTAGTTCGGAGATCTGCTCTTGTTTTTTCTTGTTTCAGGATGGAATTTGGAGCAAAATCGGACAAATCGGAGTTACCATTGAAGACAAGGCAAGACAGGGCCGTGCCTCATAGGCACGACCGTGTCTATTCAGCTTCCAGGTCGTGCTTCACAGGGCACGGGCGTG
>NW_027434509.1:0-1793 GCF_044706935.1 Curcuma longa
TGATAAGCCCACAATTGATGTCACGAATGAGCTTCAAATTAGAATTTATAATCGAAAACCCTTAAACTCACAAGTAAATGTAATACAGGGGCCACGAGTCGTATTTTCCAAGGATTAATAGAGAATCGTATGAGTTGAGCTAAGATGTCGTTCTATTTTTTTTGGGTTTTTGTATGAAATGGGGTTTTTGGTGTATTAAAATGAAATGTAAAAGAAATTCAAAATGCTAATGAACAATGCATGAAAACAAACAAGCAAACTAATTATCAATCTATTCTAAATATGGAAATCAATTCAAAATCAAGAATCAAATCCTAAAATCACCTAACAATGAAACTTAACATGCTTAGTAATGGAATGCAAGAGTTAAAATCCTCAATAAAAGAAATTCCAAACAGCACTATTGAATCAAATACAAAATCCCAGGTTTAACTCTTCACTTAAAGCAACTTTTTGAAACTGTTATTCAACACAGAAATTGAATTCCCTAAAGATTAACTTCTAATTGGCAAAGAAACAGTAATGTTTGCAAGATAAGAGTGCAATGTTTTTACCAAATGCAATTCACAATCAACAATGCTTTAACCATCAACTAACAGCAGAAATGATCAATTTGAGTCAACTGATACGGTGAACAGTACCATTGGAACAAATTTTCAGATTCAGAAACATTTAACCGAATGAAAGAACCGAATGAAATCAAAGATTTAATAAGGAATCACTAAACAAAGCAATGCAAAGCAATCAGACATTGTAACAAGAAAATCAACAGACTTCAGAAATAGAAATTTCAGAATCAAACAGTAAGAAATCGAAATCCACAGCAGATTAAAACTCAGATTCTTGAAACTTCCCTTACAAACCAGCTTCAATCTTGCCGTCACACAAGATTTAAATGAGAATTACAGATCCAATACAAATCCTTCCATCCTCAATCTGATTTAGATCAAATTCAACTCTGATAACCACGTATCAGAAACCCTCCGGTAGCAGAACAGAGATTAAATTCAATCTGAAAACTCAGCTCAAGATTCATTAGATCGCTTGCAATTCAATGCTCAGGAACCCTCAAGAACCTTCAAAGAACCCCTCAGAATGCCCTTGATAGCTCCGATCGTCGTAAATCTACAGATCTTGGCTGGAAATTGTCGCGGACAGGAACCTCTGATGAAACCCTCATCGAAAGATCCAGCTCCAATCTGATGCCAAATCGAGGTCGAAGAAACTTAAGAAGATCTGGAAACTGGCTTGGAAAGGGAAATCTCGAAGATCGCCTAAGAAAACGCAGAGAAAACTTGAGAAGAAGTCGCGGCAGGGACGATGAACAGTAACCGCGTCAACAGCTACAGTGTTTCTTCTCGTTAAAACTACGATTTGAATTCGCCGGTTCAGCCACTGTTCGGACCCGGTTCAATTCCAATTCAGCGCCGGTTCAGCTCCGATTCAAGCTTAATTGGCCCGGTTCAACTCCAATTCGACTCCGGTTCGAGTCAAATTCACATAGAATCAGTTCACATCAAACGTAGGTCTTGATTAATGAGGTTGAATCCATCAATTTGATCAATCTTGGCTCAATTTAACTCGATCTCAATTTGGGTTCCATCTTGGTTCAACTCGAGTCCTACAAAAATCAAATCCAATTAAAGTACAATTAACCATTAAATTGCAGAAATATAATTGACCATCAAATTATGCAACATATGACAAATATACTCCAATCACTTCATTAAACCATTTGTTTTTCATGTAAAACCCCAACATAAAGCGATAAAATGCATAACAAACCCAACTTA
>NW_027434510.1:0-3241 GCF_044706935.1 Curcuma longa
CATGGCCGAATTTACAAGGAAAGGTTTTTCATGCTTTTCAACAACAAAACATTAGAAAAACCATGGATATTTCATCATAGCCATTATGTTGCAGGGTGAGGGAACTTACTTAGCCTTTAGCAAAGTTTACCCTAAAGAAGAAGAAGAAAACTCCTTGTCTTGTTGTCTTCTTAAGATTCTTCCTTCTTCCTTCAAAACCTCCCTAGCCCTTGGTTTAACCTCCTTGTTTTAACAACAATAGTGATGAGAACCCCCATCAAACCTCTCGGCCAGAGAAGTAGAATGGAAAAGAAAAGAAGAAAAGAAGAGAAACCAAAACCCTTGTAAACACTTACCTTCTCTTTACTCCAAACTTCCTTCCTAGAGCCTTTCCTTTTGGTCCCTTTGCTTGGTTGATGAAGCCTCCTCCCTTGAGATTTTCGGCCACAAGGAGAAGAGAGGAAGAGGGAGAGCTCTCGGTGAGGGAAGAATGAGGAAGAGATGAAGATTTCGGCAATAGGAAAAGATCATAAGGAATTAATGGAGTGGAGGTTGCCATTTACTCTTCTCTCAACATGGTATGGAGTAATACCTCTTTAAACCCATTTAATCCCTTTCCTTATTCTCTATAACCTTCCATTTCATGATGAAGTTATCTCCTTAATCCATAATTTTCGAAATTCAAAATCCTCCTCATGAAGATTTCGGCAACACTCAAATAAAGAAAGAAAACTTGAATTGGGTGAGAAACCTAATGAAGAAAAGGAGTTGGAAATTGCCACTTGTAACCTCTTTTCCTTTTTCTCCTCATTCAAATTTATTTCCCCTTATGTCTCTAACAAGATAAACTTGCTAGCCCATTTGGTTATCCCATGCTTCTACTAGGCTTGCCATTCCATGAGGTCCAAGGATCAATCCTTGGTTCCTCCATTATTTTCCTCTTTTTATTTTTGCAAAGCCCACATGGAATTAACCCATTTAATTTATCCATCCTTTAAGGCCCATTTAGAAATTTTACTAAATTTCTTTAAATCAATCATTCATCATTACCCAAGAATTATTGAAGGAAAATTGCGGGTATTACAGACTTGATCTCACTAGTCATAGATATGAGATATCAAGTTGACACATGAGTATGCATTGGAGAATGTATACTGAATTACACGCCATGAGAAAGTATCATGGATCGTTATATGAGTGTCATATACTTTCTCATGTGGCTATTAGTATGACTATTAGTCCTTGGACCTGAAGTCACCATGGTTCCCAACATAAGGAGTTATATGCTTTGGTTTCGTCAAACGTCACCCGTAACTGGGTGGACTATAAAGGCGATTACTGGGTGTATAACGAATTATGTAGTGGGATGTGAGTGATGTAGATGGGATCTATCCCTCCTATATGACGGGAGCGATATCTTAGCTCTTGATAGAGTTAGACCACTAAAGTGCATGGCCATGCCCAAATGAGTCAACATGAGATGTTGAGCTCGTTTGATTAGAGTGAGTCTACTTGGTGTTCAAGACATAGATTGATTAGAGGATGACACGGTCTATGCCTCGGATTAATCAATCTAGATATCAAGGATAGAAGGACATGGTTACATATTGTGAGAGTCACAATTAGTAGTCACAAGGTGATGTTGGATCTCAACATTCTTGTAACTTGGGTAGTAGTGATGTGTTGCTAGATACCGCTCACTACTTATGCACCTAAATGAGTTTAGGGCATTGCCAACGTTACAAGAACCTATAGGGTCACACACAAAGGATATTTTGGTGGAAATTGAGTTCATATGATGAATCAAAAAGGATTAGATTCATGTGATGAATCAAGTTGAGTTAGGTGTAATCCAACTAGATTAGAGGAGTTGATTTGATCAATTGTTTGGAGATTAGAAGTCAAGTTTGACTTGACTTGAGGAGGAGAAATTTTGGGGGTCAAGTTTGACTTGACTTGGTGCCATGTCATCATCCATGTTGACTTGACTTTATGCCATGTCATCATGGATGTTGACTTGACTCATGCCACCTCATGGTCAAGTCTTGACTTGACCACTTGACTTTATGTTGAGGTGGCAGTATGGTCAACTAGAATGCCACATCATGGGAGGTTACATTTGTGTTTTGTAACTCATGGAGTTTATGGCATTTGATGGGGATTAAATGACCATAAAGTGGCCGGCCAAATAAAGAGTGAAAAAGGAGTTTTTCATTTAGTTTTTGGAGTTCACGTTGAAGCTCTTCCTCATCTTCTTCTTGTGCTTTTTCTTTCTCCCTCTCCTTCTCCTCTTGCTGGCCGAGCACTACCAAGGTGCTAGCACACCTTATTTGCTTGGTTTTTCCACCAAAAGGTCCGTGTGGATACCGGTAGAGGAGCTACGCTTGGAGTTCTTGAGATCCGGCAAACTTTGGACTTGCGGGATTTGCGAAGGGCACGCTACAAAGGTATAAACTTTCATCCTTGTAGATCTAGTGTAGATCTAGTTGTTTTAAGCATGTACAAGTTAATTTTGTAATATCGCACGGATCCGTTCGGAGGGCTTCGTGGTTTCCGCACGCAAAAGGCGGTTTTGCGGCACGAAAAACCCAACAGAATGAATTTTGAAATCGTTGCAAATTCTACAATGAAAGTTATTTTATTACCAAATTTATGATGAAATTATTTTATTGCTAATTTCGATACTAATTAGCAATAATTTCTTTTTTTGTCACTAATTTTGTATCGTTTGCAATGATTTTTTTTATCACTAATTCCATTTTTTTAGTGATAGTTGTGCTCATCTACAAAATGTTAATCACAATGGAAATTAAAAGCATGAAACAATATAAGCGTATGCACAACAAATAGAGATTTTAATTTGTTTGAAACCCTGATTTCTAGTCCAAAGTCTAGTCCTATGGATACTATCACCATTAAACTTTTCCTTTCTCGGATACTTTTCAAAAGCAGAGAAGCCTCTTATAAACTACTTCATGAAGAAAATACAAGCAATACAAGGTATAGAAGCAAATACAATGAAAGAAAACTATTTTACATAAACCTTGCTTTTAATTGGTGTTGATTGCTTCAGGATACCTCTTCATAGTTTGAAAATGTAGTAACATTTCATCCTCAAACTCTCAATAATTGGTGACTTTAAATCTCCTCAAAATCCTCTTTTATAATTGTTGGAGTATACTGAAAAGACTAGCTCTTTTGTATATAAACATTTCATGAAATAAAGGAATCATGTTTTGGTCAAATGGTTGCAATAGATTAG
>NW_027434511.1:0-2586 GCF_044706935.1 Curcuma longa
AACAAAAGTCAAAATTATAATATACTGAGCAGGGTTGTCTCAAGCATTTTCAAGATCCTATGTAAAAAACTTTTTTTAAAAACTTTAATATATATATATATATATATATATATATATATATATATATATATATATATATATATATATTTTAAAAATTAATATTAATCAAACTCAGTCATGGCCTATAATTGGGTCAACAAGCCGGTTACCATTAAGAGTCCATTTAATCAACAAATCGGTGGTTAATCGTCGGTTCAATTAGTTTTTCAATATAGATCAAAATTTATTAAAACAAATTCATTAGAATATTAGAATTTAGTATTTAGTTAATTAATAAAATTATAACTATTGGTGTCCTTATATGTTAATGAATAACTTATAAGTAATAGTTTTTAAATTTATATTTCTATTTTTAATAGTTGAAAAAATATTAATAGAGTAAATAATTATTTCAACTCTATAATAATTTATTTATATGAGTGTGATTTAAAAATTAGAGGAAAAAATAAAAAATAAGAGGGGGTTTTTAATTTTTTTAGACTTAAGATTATTTGATCATTTTTTGATTAATAGTTACCATTTAATGTCCATTATTTGTCAAACTCTATAAATAATCAGCTCATTTTATCATTTTCACATAATTTTTTCTACTCTCATCTTTCAATTCTGAAATCTCGAACATTTTCAATTTTAATTCTCCCAATTATAATGGAAAGAAGAGATGATCATCTCAATCTTGGAGAAACAAGAAAATAGTAAATAGTTAATTAGAATGATGATCATGATATTCAATTTATCAATAATAAATCTAAATAAATTTTGATACCTGAGACATAGAAAGTATTTATTAATTATATTTCTCAAATATTCGAAATACTCTTTTAAAATCATAGGGGTATTTCTTTATATTTTTTTATAAATTTATAATTTTAAATAATAATAATATTAAACTGTGATAACAGTGAGTCGTGAATCCAAAGTTTCGACGAATTTTAACTATTAGAGAATATAAAAAAAAACATCTTAGATATTTTATTATTTTTAAAAAATCCATAAGTTACATAAATAAAAAGGATGACATGATGATATTAGAATTATTGATTTTCAATAAATTGTGAATAAAAATAGATCATGAATTGAATATTAATATTATATTTAAGATAACGACACTAATAATTATTCTTTTAATTATTAATTGTGTGGAAAATTATATATATCTTCTGTGGAATTAAAACTTGTGCCTTATCAATTCCAAGTATATATTCAATTCAACTAGCTAGGGAATATAATTCTCTGATATATTCATAATTAGTATTTTCTAGTCACTGCTATATATTCCAAGTCTTCCCCCCTGGTCTTTGCTGTAGAAATCTGCCACCCATCAGTATTTCCTACTATTCCAAGTCTTCTCCATCTGGACGTACGTTGATTTTCTATCGACTACAAGCCCAAGCCTAATTAATATTGGCCACAATTAATTTGTTAATTCGGCATTATATATATCTTCTTTATCTTCTTCTCTTAAAATAAAACAAATCTTAAGACTGATCCATGAAGACTTGACTAACAGGTAGACAATTCATATATTGCATATCCACAGCTAATTAACTATCCCTTTGAATATAATAATGTATGATCGCTTTCAATTTTCTGCAGACATGCAGATGACCCGTCACCATGCAATCGACCAGCGAAGTGAGCTCTCTGCAGAAGAGACGAAATCGATCCTAGCTATTGGCCTTATTTGGAAGACTTTACTAGTAGACTTCAAGCTGGGGCTAATTGCTAGGTTCCACAGAGAGAAGTAGAGAACCTCATCAAAATGGACAATATATACAGTTATAAGGATATATAGCCTTCATCGAATCTGGTAATTAAACTGCTTGCAGCTTAATTTCCTTGAAGAAGGATTGCAATTAACAGCTTGCTGATTCAATGTTTTCCTTTTGAAATCTGCAACCCCGTGACCGTCGGTGTCATTGAAATCAACCATATTCAAGTAGAAAAATAATGAGCCCAAGATAGGACCATCACCACTATAGCAATCTCTCTTTCAGTGCATTTTTGCGTTTTAATTCAGAAAGGAAAAGAAAAACTTCATCATGCATAATATAATATATTCGAAAATAATTTATACCAAGTGGATTTGGCCATGTATCATCATTCAAGTATCAAAAAGGACGTATATCCGTCCTTATTGTGACGGTAGAAAGGCAATCTGAGCTAGAACTAACTATATACAGTAGGAGACAAAGATGTTAATTCCCGGTAGCGGGAGTATGCAAACTAATATGGATCGTCGAGGCTAGTGTTCAACACTATATCCGTAAACAATATTGCTCCGCTACGGTGCTAACGGATAGCAGCAATTCGTTCCCAAGATACAACGATGAACGTCTCGGAATAGTAACACTTCAAATTTCGAGAGCAGCGAACTTTCTCATCAGCTTGTTGGACTCCAAATGCACTAGATGGGATGAATGCACAAAGAAGACTTGAATCGATGAAATTTCCAATCTGGAGGGATCTATTTATACTAAGTGAAGAGGTTGAATGTCCATTGGACCAAATTTCGAGACCAGCGAA
>NW_027434512.1:0-3314 GCF_044706935.1 Curcuma longa
TATTTGGTCTGAGAAAGAAGAACCGGGTCATAAGATTTTGGCCTTCCTAGGCTTTAACGATCATAAGGCTAGTGAGTTGGCTAAGGTGGTAAGTGTTTCTAGACTGTCCTTATAGAAACCTACTTGTCAATTAGATCTTAACAAGACTTGGTTCACTTCAGATCAATAGTGGCTCTGTCACAAAGACGTGAGCAGATTGATGTCATGGAATTTTTCAGAACTAGCCGAGTTCTTTGCAATATATGATAATATGGCCTTTTAGCAACATACTGTCTTCATCATTTCAGTGTTGTAATTGATAACTCTCTAGTGACCCATTATAAGTTCTTCATTCATCGACTTTATTTGAACTGTATAGTAAAGTTATTCAAATATCATCCAAGTATACATTTCTTGGCAAGTTAAATTTATCAGCAGATTTTTAATATTGTTCCTATAACATCATCAGATTATGTATAAAAGAGCATCCTCCCACATTTACCATGAAAAATGGTCATGGATTTGCAATTTCGGTATCATCAAGTGTAACTCTCTAATGACCCAATAGTATGTGTGGGTAAGGGAAACTTTTTATTTGAAGTGGTTGTTCAAAACACATCTGAGTATACATTTCTTGGCAAGTTATTGACTTTAATTGAATTTATAATAAATATATATGCACACTTACAAATTCATAGTCGTGTTTTTTTTCCTTTATTACATGATAGTATTAGATTGATTTTCATGGCTAACTGTAGGTACTCTAATTATCTAATCGAGTTTAGAAATTCATCTTAGCATTATTAGTGCTTTGCCTAAAACCATATAATGTAAACCTATCTGATTCAGTTAATCATGGTATGAAGAGTATTGATTTAAACTGTTTGCACGCGCACACACACCCACACAAACATTGGTATTCTATGCTCTGTCGTTCGAGGTTGCTGCCTTCTCATTATGGTTTTAGGAGCAAAAGCTCCATCTTTTACATTACATAGCGATGCTATCTTGATAAAAATATGATAAGTAAACAAAGTAAAATCTTGAAAGTAAATTTTATCTTTGAAATGCTTCTGTAGAGGGTGTCTTCTTGCATATGATAACTCATAGGGAAAATGATGCTATTTTTTTTCCAAAGAAATTTAAAAAAGGTTGTAATTGCTTTTGGAATTCTTATCGAGAGAGTATAAGAATTCTACGCCATTTAAATGTCCTGATGAATCAACTGCACAAAGAAGACATTTTTTGTGTGAATAGGATCATTAATTTTGTCGAATGCATAGAATGAGGATCATTAATTTTGTGTGAATAGAATCAGAGTAGATTAGGGTTTCTGGTATGGACTAATTAGCACAATGCATGTAATGGCCAGCCAAATATATATGTTTGATGCATCTATGGTTCTTGAGAAGATGCATCTACGTTAGCCAAATTTATTGATGTTGTTTCCATTTTCAAAGTTCCCCTCTAGTATATTTACTGACAAGTCATTTGTTTAGCCAAGTCATTTTCATTAGGAGAATTTTTTCTGTTGGATAGATTACTCAAACACAATGTTGACATCAATGGTGTTGATGAGGTTTGTTACTGTTATGTAGCTATGATCCTTATTTTTATTATTTTGAAGAATAGAACTTGAAACTTGCAAGGTGCAATCGACTAAAAGAACATTGACTGACCCAAGTTGCTGAATCGACCCAATTTGTCGAGTCGACCCAAGTTGCTGAGCCGAGTTGAGTTGTCGAACCGACCCAAGTTGCCAAGCCGACCCAAGTTATTGAACCGACCCAACTTGCCGAGCCGAGGTGCCGAGCTGAGCCGAGTTATTAAACCGACCCAGTTGCCGAATCGACCCAATTTGTCGAGCCGACTCAAGTTGCTGAGCTGAGCCTAGTTGAGTTGTCGAACCGACCCAAGTTGCCAAGCCGACCCAAGTTGTCGAACCGACCCAACTTGCCGAGCCAACCCAAGTTGCGGAGCCGAGCCGAGCTGAGTTGCCCAGCCGACCCAAGTTGTTGAGCCAAGTCGAGTTGTCGAGCTGACCTAAGTTGTCGAGCCGACTTAAGTTGTTGAGGCCTGCATTTAACGCAGTTTTCTTAAAACAGATTTGTCTTCTCCGGCGATGCTTAGAGGTCAGGACGGACGTTTGTTTCTCAGGATATAACGACAAGACCGGAGAAACGATGAAGCACTGATCGTTTCCGACGAACTGATTACACCCAAAGGCTATCACTGGGGAAAACAGAATGTTCTTGTTGAGATCTGCACCAGGAAACTTCGACGGTCTTCTTCAGCACCAAGACCTTAAGAGGCTAAGAGGGGGTTGAAGGAAAGGGCTCGAGGGAAGCATCTGCAAATAAGAAGAAGGTGAGATGGAAGGCCAGGAGTGTCTTGGCGCGACCACTCCGATGTTTAAGTTAGTTCGTGAGAGGGAGGAGTAAGAAAGTGGAAATGGAGAAGCTTAGTGTATGAGATTGCATACCTCCCCTTAGTAACAAATTGACCTTTTATATAAGCTGAAGCTGTCCGGTCACATCAAGAATGTGACGGGGGTTCTATCGCCGTTGTGAATGTGTCAGAGGGAGATATATAGTCAGCACTTACGTCTCATCGCTGACTTGCATTTAAGGAAGTGTGTCTCACTATCTTTTTAGGGATTTGCCATGATGAGCTGCAAAGGTGTCAGGAGAACATTCACAATCGTACGATAAGGGAGTGGTCTTTTACAGGAATAAAATAAGAATAGAAAGAGTCGATAGGAGCTGATTCGACTCGAGTACGGGCTGTTGAGAAACCGAGCAGAAGGAGTGAATCTCCAATATGGTGTCTCAGTCTGGTTCTGGATGACGTTCGCCCTTGAGAGAGCCCGATCCGACAGGACCCTTTCGAATGCCAAGAGAGTAGCCCTTATGAGGAGGGTCCGAGCTGACAGGGTCCACTCGAGCAGGTCGAAGACTTCTCATGTGAAGAGGATCCGAGCCGATTGGGTCTATTCGAGCAGGGCGGAGACTTCTTTCGTGAAGAGGATCCGAGCCGACTCCTCCGCTTAGTCTTAAGGGTACTCCGTTCAGGGGATTTAGAGGCGTGGAGCCATGCCGAGGGAGGTTTAGGACTGAGCAGAGAACTGTTCGGGGTCTCCAACTTGCCTATCTCGATTCGGTCCTCCTGTCGGGATTGTAAGGTAGCATCTGGATGTTTAGCGATGCGGCTTTGGGGGCCTTGGCTCAATCCACGCCTCTAGTCCTAAGGTGTCGCGCCCGCCACCTTCCGTTGGATTCGACTAACCATGATCAAAGCATACGACCATAACACAGAAGAAAAGAGGAAAGGGAAGT
>NW_027434513.1:0-1610 GCF_044706935.1 Curcuma longa
TGACAACCCTAGATTGCCTAGATTGGATATGTCACGAATAGGGTTGCAAATTAATTTTAAATATCGAAAACCCATAATTAATCCAAATAAATCCAGTATAGGGCCTCGAGTCGTATTTTTTTCAAGGACTAGTAGACAATTGCTTAATTCGAGCTTAAGTGTCGTTTTTTTGGGGTTTTCTATATAAATGGGGGTTTTGGTATTTTCGAATGAAATGCGAATGAAAAATGCAATAGAGTAATAAAAATGCAACTGAAATCAATTTATCCCTAATCTAGAAATGCAATAATCTCAAAAACAGATCTAAAATACAAAATGCAAACAGTAATTCGAGTTAAAACAAACAACTCAGAAAGTTAATTGCTTAAATCCTAGACTTAAACCAACTACCCTATTGATAGCAAGAAAATGGTGACGATGGCACGGGAACAGTTCCTCTTTGGCACGGAACAGGAAGGGGAAATCAGGTTTTCGGTTTCATTTGAGAAATGGAAACTTAACAAGCTATAAACAGATTAGCATTCAAAAACATTAAGTATCGATTAAGCAAACCAAATTCAAAGAGTTGCTAAGGAATACGATTAACAAAAGCTAAGAATCTGAAAAAAACAGCAACAGAAATTCAGAAATCAGATAAACGCATCCTCTTCTCCCTTCTCCGATTTTTCTCCTCTAGCTGGGTGTCAAACCAGCGTTACTGATCGATTAGGAATCTTCACGTCGGTCTCTTGTGTGTTGTATTCGCTGCCCGACGTCTGAGAAGCCCGGAAAAACCCTCTCCGAACGGAACAGAACGCTGTGTAGTAGGCTGTTTGAAATGGCTAACTGGAATCCTCAGCTTCTGGAAGCTCCGATTGTGTTGCTGGTGATACAGGCGAGCTCAGAGATCCCAAGAGAACCCCTCATCGAAGCTTGGGCTCGGTTTGTGCAGCGAACCACCGGAAAAGCCGGAAACAGAGGTTGGAATCGCCGGAGAAACCCTCTCCGTCGCGCCCTTCCAGCCGCCGGAAAAATACCCAATCGGCCGGCGTTGGACTCTTCGTTGATCAAGGATCACAATGGGATAGGTTTGGGAGGACGGGAGCTCGCCATTTGGTACGCTCCTCAGCAGAGGAGGCGCTGTCGCGGGGACGAAGCACAGTGTCGGGCGGCTACTGTTCATCAGGTAAGGTTTTTGATTTTATACTGCTTATTAATTAACAGATCTGAGCCGTTGAATCCTGATCCTGCGGTGCAGACTTGATCTGAGCTCTAGGGCAGCTTAGGGCTTCCAAAAAATTGAGGGATTTTGATCGGGCTCGATCTAGGTCATGTCCTCCATGTTGGCTTGATCAATTTGACAAATTTGACTCGATTTGACCGCGGTTGAGCTCGAGTTGGGTCCGATTTGAGCCCTAAAATCAATTAAAACCAAATTAATGCCAAAAATTCACCATTAAATCATAAAAATTATATCAAGCCTCAAATCATGCAATATAGGACAATTAAATTCAAACCGATCCATTTTATAATTTATTTTAATGTAAAAGCCCAAAATTGAATCAGTTTAAATCATAAAAACCCTAAGTCATCATCCATCTCATCTGCCTCCATCCACTTCCTATATCTCT
>NW_027434514.1:0-14748 GCF_044706935.1 Curcuma longa
TATTTTACATCGCTGTTGACTCCTTCTCGTAGTCTTATATCTAACTTGATTACAAAATTTATAAACTTCTGCATTTTCATTATCACCCCAATATAATATACAACTAGCTCGGCAAACATCAATTCTTTCCATGGAAGGCCTAAGTCTTTGATGAGTTTTTGTATATTATAATAATCATTGAGTATTATGTGATCACATGGCAATGCCTCTCCAATAACTTGAACAAAATTATTAAAAAAATCTTCAGACACATTATGTTCTGCTTTGACATTCAATAGTTTTGCTGTACGAGATAGTTTAGTGTGAGTCACAACCAACCCACAATTGTTCATCTACAACACTCAATAATTCTTGAAATTAGAGATATGATTCATTATTCAAATTTTCACCAACTCCTGACACTTCTGTCTCCTCCAACGGTAATGCATAAGCAGTAAATATTTGTTCAACCATTAGAGAAAAATAAATTAGAACTTGGACCACTAGGTTCATTAATAAAATTCTGACCTGTTGAATTAGTTATCATCCTCTAATATAGATTAAATTGATCACAATAACTCTAATCTCCCATAACTGAGTGTTGTATGTTTTGTCCATAATCTTCATCAGATATGAATGGTTCACCATGATAAGTCCAATTTTAGTAATTGGGAGTAAAATCAAATCTATAAAGATATTCTCGAATTTTATCATACTGTAAAAATTTATTGGTGTGAAATTTTCTATAAAGACATCTTATCTTATCTCCATCCATAAACTCAACATTATATGAAACAAACTCCAAAAATTATTCTAACCCAACAATAAATTCATCGGTTAAACTTCTACATTCAGATAAATTCTTTTTATACATCCAATTTCTTACTTTCTATATTTTTTCCTGAACTCAAAAATTTTAAAATATTAAAATATAATTAATACTTACTTAATTGCAATAATTTTTATCTACTATAAATAAAAACTAATGTAGATCTCCTTATCAATTATATAAACATAATTAATTCTTACTATATTAGAATAATAAACACTAACATTTAAATAATTAAAATTATAGCCAAATACTTTTCAATATCCAAAAATAACTATAATTATAAAAATACCTAAAACCGATCAACAAAAACGTGTATCTCTCCAATTATTTTCTGCCCACGTAAATTATAAATATGCACAAATAACATTACAAAATTAATAATTAATTATAATCTGCATAAAGAAATACTTTTAGTAAACTAAATTAGTTTTTTAAAAATAGAAATCTTAAAATTACTCAAGCCGAATTAGTTGGGAGCTATCAAAGTTCACGGTGAGGAATGAGCATGCAAACAATCGAGTTCGCAATCAGCCGATCAGCCGAGCTTGCGACTAGTGACCACCGAAAGCAGCGAAAAGCAACCGCGGCTAGTGACCAACAACGACCACGACCAGCGACGAACATCGACTATGGATGGATGCCCCAAGTCAACGACCGCTAGCCAACGGCCACTAAGCCTCGATCAGTGGACCGCGACTAGTGGGTCGCAGCTAGCGGGCAAGGCAGCGGCCACGACCAGTGGCCGACAGGCTGGGATCAAACTGTGGCTCTAGGCCGACAGTCAGTGGCCGTCGAGCCCCATCACTACCCACGACCCCTAGCCAACGCCCGGCTGGCTGAGTACCGCGCCTGCTGGCCAGCAGGCCGTGACCCCTGACCAGCGACCGATGGGTTGTGACCCACGACCCTGGCCAGTGGGCAGTGGGTCGTGGTCGTTGCCCTTGAGGCCCCTAGCTAGCGACCAACAGGTCGTGGCTAGTGGCAGACGGATCACCGTAGCCCGCCGGCAACAGGAGTGGAAGCACAACCTATGACACGCCAGCGACAAGCAGGGAAGAGGCGGGCGATAAAATGGGGAAGAAGGGAGGAAGCATACCTCTAAACGCAACAAAGGCTTCATTTGTTGGAGAGATCTGACAGAAGATTCAGCGACGACGGCGGAGATCTAGGGTTAGGTTGGCTATGGGAAATGCGAGAGAGAAAGAAAGGAATCGGCAAATCTAGGATTATGCCCTAAATTTGGCGATGAAAATGTTTCATCGCCAAATTCGTTGCCAAATTAGCAACGAATTTTGGTTTCGTCGCCCACATTTGACGATGAATCTGAGTTTCATCACCAACATTTGGCGATGAAACTTCATTTTTGTCGCAAAATTGGCGATGAAACTAATATTCATCGCCAAATTGGCAACGAATGATATATTCATCGTTAATTTGACGATGAATTAATATTTCATCGCGCATTTGCGATGAATAATTCATCCGTCGCCGAATTTGCAACATTTTTTTCATCGCTAAATATGCGATAAATATTTGATTCGTTACAAATTAACGACGAAATACTTTTTTGTTGTAATTTTACAATAAATTTTGTGAAAAAATATTTTTTATAATAAAATTTATGATGAATTTAACATGTTACAGAATTGATAATGAAAATATTTTATATCACAAAATGTGTTATAAATTTATAATGAAAAATATTTGTTCCTAAAAACTGATTTTTTTTATAGTGCTTCATGACTAAATTAACAACCCTTAATTTTTAATCATGAAATCTTACTCCATGAGTAAATTAACATTTACTAACCGTTAATTATGAAACCACTAACTCCATGACTAAGTTAACATTTCACATATAAATTATTAAATTTTATGAACATTTTTTTAATGATTTCTAAAGTTCCTTCATTGTTATATAGGTGTCAAGGTCTCCCATCTCTGTGGTCAAAAGAGGCGTCTTTGTACATCTTCCTAAAAGACGTCCGTTTATAAAATTCATTTTCTATTAAAATTAAATGGATATCCCTTCAATAATTTTATTTAAAAAATAATTTTAATTTAGTATGATTTAGAAGCTATTTCTTATACGTTTAAAAATTATCCAATAACTGTTATAATATTTTAAGATGAGTTTAGAGTTTAGAAGTTAGAGTTTATACGGTATGGAAGCCTAATGTTATTACAATATATAAAAATTATCTAATAATTACTATAATGCATTTAGAGTGAATTTAGAATTTAATATTATATAGAAGCTATCCAATAGCTGCTACAATATATAGAAGTTATCAATAATTAACTATTCTAATAAATTTAAGGTGAGTTTAAAATTTAATATTTAAAATCTCTAAATAATATTATATCAAAATACTATTTATCAATTTTATTAAACTCATTTTAAAAGAGTTATAGAAGCTATATAACTATTACAACTCTAAATCATAAATACATCTATACGTTATAATAGTTATTCGGTAGCTTCTATATAATGCAAATCTAAAATTTTAAATTCATTCTAAATATGATATAATAATTATTAAATATTTTTTTATATCTTATAATAATTATCAATAGCTACTATAATATATTATAAATCAAGAGATATCTTTAAAATAAAATAATTGATGAGGCTTCCTTTTAATTTTGGTCCAACAACTTAAACCTTAAGATTGTTGAAATTATAGTGGTAGATGAACAGAATGATTACGCATCAACTTATAAAAAAGAGCCTTCCTTCTCCAGCAAAAAAGTATATCTACTCATAGTCCTGAAACGTGGAGTCGTTTCTTTAAAATTTAATTCGAGATTATCAACGATGTGTAATTGAAAAAAAAAAAAAGACCAAAAGAAAAGGGAATTCATGAGCCAAAATAGAACATATCAAAAGACCAATTGATATGGAATAATCCTAGAATATAATTCAACAAATAATGGTTCATAAGAAAGAAAGCTCCAAGCTTTGCAGCAGTGGTAAACGACAAAGGAACACTAATAACCAGAAACTAAAACATCGTCGTCCGCGTCGGCGTCGGCGGCGGAGCAATCGTGTCCGCAGCGGCAGGCAGGGCACTCCTCGAAGTTGGACGAGGCGAAGGAAGCCGAGAGGGGGCCGACGTAGAAAAGGAGCTCATCTCCGCTCCTCACCACCTCGTTCACCCCGAACCAGAAGAAGAGGACCTTGACGCTGACTCCTCCGAGGCCGGTCAACTCCCCCGAGCGGACCGTGCCGGATATCTTCTTCTTATAATGCAACAGGTAGCCGCCGGAGACCTTGAACTCGCAGTCGCCGCTAAGGTAGACCTCAAAGCGCCCATCTTGGTTCAAGGCGTAGCCCTGCACGCCCTGGGGGAGGATCCCCGGCGGGAAGCCGTATTTCTCCAGCATCTCGTAGACCGTCGGCTCATCGGAAGCAAGGGAAGGGGAAAGGGAGAGGAAGAGTAGGAAAGCCAAAAAGGGAGCTTTGCGGATCGAAGAGCCAAAAAGGTGGGATTTTGAGGGTGAATCCATGGAAGGGTAAGGATTTGTAGAGGGAGGAGGCGAAAAAAAGAGGATCTTGTTGATGCTTGTTTTCCAAATTTCGGAATTTGGATCAAGGAGGACAGTAGAAGAGGAGGAGGAGGAGTTCTTGCTTCTTTCTATTTGGCCCGTCGCTTCCTTGACTTTGGGGCCGTCGCAACCATCGTGCACTTCGGCGAAAATTCGATTTTCGGAGCTATTTAATTTTAAATGAAAATAAATTTCGACTGAACCGAGGAGAGGACGAATAATATTGTACAATATTATTTTTATTTCTTTTAACTTAGCATGTCATACTTTATTTAAAAAAGGAAAAATTAAGGGCAAAAATAAAAAAACATACCTAATTATTCGAATGTTTTTTTTAAAACAATATCTAAAAAATCTTTATTTCAGCCTTATTATACTATGTTAAATTAAATTATTTTTCTTTTTTATTTTAATTTAATAAAAAATTATATATAAAGCATTTTTTATATAAAAAATCACCAATATAATCAAGAAATTTAATTTAATTAAAATAATTTTAATATAGTCAACTTACTTTAAAACTATTGCTATGCTACTTTAAAACTTAATTAGAAATAATTTTAATATTATTAAAATTATTTTAAATTATTGCACTAATTAAATAGTAGATATTTAATAGCTAAAAACAGTTATTTCGAAGTATTAATTAAGTTTAATTAATTTTAAAAAATTGATAAAGATTTTTTTAATATTAAAGCATTTTTTTTCAATAGATTATAATAGTTAATATCTGCTGGAGCATAAGTACCTTTTGAGGGGTTTTTTAAAGGAGGCCGCCTTTTAATGAAAATGATAACTAGGGCCTTTTATTTTGTTTATTTTTACACGTATAGTGATAATCATATTCGTATTATAATTATTAAGGCATTTTGAAATAGCGCAGTTAAACTTCGAAGTGGAAGAAGAACGAGAGATCTCGACAAAATCCGAGGAGATGCCCAACCCGCTGGCGAGCGATTTCGGCCATGAGAAGATGAAGAGCAAGGAGAGAGAGAGAGATCCTCCGCGTCGGCGACATTCGAGCATCCGAGAAACCCTCCTCTGGTTCCGTTTGCCGCCTTCGTTTGTTTCGAGGTCACATTTCCATTTTTAGCCATTTTATCAACGAAACTAATTCGATCATCGTCTCCGCCTTTCACTCTACTCTATTCATCGCGGAATGAAGAATATCAGCCACCTGCGTTGGGGAAAGTTCCACCGCGAGACGAACGAACGCCAAAGTATCCTTGACATCCCCGGTTTTTCCGTTTTGCTCCTCGTGATTCCCTTGTCTAGGTTGGATATTGGTCCGGCTCCACCGGACCCCCACGGTTGGCTCCCTCTGTGGTTTGACGGGCTAGGGTTCTGTTCTCGATCGCCTTTTCTTCTGTGTTTGATCTCATAAAGGTAGTAGCTTTTTGTTAGGGCTTTCGAGATTGTTGAGATCATTGAATTTATTCTCCCGTGGCGAGCATTCGTCCTCGATGTCTAGACATTCTTGATTGGAGAAAGCTCTTGCGCTGCAAAAGTTCGATTTTTGGCGTATTCTTTGAGATTTGGGAGGAGCCGGTGGTTTCTCCGTTTGATGTTTCCCCCTTTCTTCCAGACTAGAAGCTAGAAACCAAGTTTTTAGATCAACCTGCATGACGCTATACTGTGTATTATTAATCTTTTGCAAATGGAAATAAGATAGAGATCCTCGTATAGTTTCTGCTTATGGGCTGCCTTTGTTCCAAGGGCGAGCTTGAAGATGAAGTTGTGGCTACAATCTTTACTTCAACACTTAGTGGAAGTGCTAAATTTTCATCCAAGCAACATGAGAATTCGAACATCGGCTCCTCTGGCTCCTTGGAGAAAGATGAAAAGAAGGATTCCACAGTCGCCCATAGTACCGGCCATGTTGGAGAGCACAAGAGACGACCCACTACTGATCTTGGAGGGCATAAAAATGGATCAAATGCTAGGGGTTCTCACAACATCGCAGATGATTTGGGAATCGATAGTGTGCTCAATGGGCTTACAGGGGAGCAAGTTGTGGCAGGATGGCCTTCTTGGCTTGCAGATGTTGCTGGGGAAGCAATAAATGGGTGGTTACCCAGGAGAGGTGAATCATTTGAGAAATTAGATAAGGTTTGAGTTATTTTTTTCCACCTATACTTTTGAATTCCCATGTATTCCTTAGGTTGAATTTGTTTACTTATTGGTTTTTACTGCCAACATATCTATCTAGCATCTAACTGTCATTTCATTAATATGCCTCGCAATTGGTTTAGGCCCTGCAGAATTAATGTCATTAACTGATAGTGCCATATTTTAGAAGGCGAAGGTTGTACTATGCAGTTTTCTTTGCTCTTTCATGATGGTAATTGAAGTTCTTGGATGGTCATTGTTGAATTATTGTATTTCAGATTGGAGAAGGAACTTATAGTCATGTTTTTAGAGCCCGTGATCTTGAGACCAATAAAGTTGTTGCTCTCAAGAAAGTGAGATTTGCTAATATGGATCCTGAAAGTGTCCGCTTTATGGTGAGGGAAATCCATATTCTACGCAGACTTGATCACCCAAATGTCATAAAGCTTGAAGGAATAATTACATCACGGAAGTCTTGCAACTTGTATCTCATATTTGAATATATGGAGCATGATCTAGCTGGACTTGCAGCAAGATCTAGTGTCAGATTCACTGAACCGCAGGTAGTTTGATATAGGTAGATTTGAGCAGTTATATCCATTCTTGGAATATTTCTTCTCTGATCAGTCTGATATCAACTTCAGATAAAGTGTTATGTGAAGCAGCTGCTTGAAGGCCTTGATCACTGTCATAGTCGTGGAATCTTGCATCGAGATATAAAAAGCTCAAATTTATTAGTCGACAACAGTGGCATACTCAGAATAGCAGATTTTGGCCTTGCAACATTATTCACGGGTGACCAAGGACAGCAGTTAACAAGCCGTGTAGTAACCTTGTGGTATAGGCCTCCTGAACTTTTGCTTGGTGCTACAGAGTATGGTGCTGCTGTTGATTTGTGGAGCTCTGGTTGCATCCTCGCAGAATTATTTGCTGGGAGGCCAATCATGCCTGGAAGAACTGAGGTATGCTTATTTTCTTCATTCGATTGATTGTTTAGCAAAATGGACAATATAAAATGCAGAAATCTACCTTGAAATATAAAGCTTTCTATATAAAGTCACTTTTTGACATTACTAGTACTTTCCGTTTTCAATCTCGTCAAATTTCATTTTTCCTTCAAATGTTCTCACTTGAATTGTTGATGTTTCACCATTTTAGGTGGAACAACTACATAAGATCTTCAAGCTCTGTGGTTCACCTTCAGAAGAGTACTGGGAGAAATCAAAGCTGGCCCATGTGACCATATTCAAACCTCAGCATCAGTACAGGCGTTGCTTTGCTGAGACCTTCAAAGATTTCCCACCTTCAACTTTGTCTCTCCTTGGCTCTCTTCTTGCTATTGAACCAGAGAAAAGGGGAACAGCTGCCACAGCCCTCCAAAGTGAAGTGAGTTAGGACTCTTTATCTATAGTGAATTGTAAATGGATATTAAAACTTTCATATCCCTTGAATATTTTCATAACTTTTCAGTTCTTCTCAACAATGCCATTTGCCTGTGACCCTTCAAGTTTGCCTAAATATCCTCCAAGCAAAGAGTATGATGCAAAACTTCAAGATGAGGCTAGGAGGTATGCATTCTTACACACTACTCGGCATAGCTAAATCTCTTCTGTTTGTACTAAGTGAAAATACAAGCATGATTCATTTTTGAATTTTTGCAGGCAAAGAGAAGTTGAACGTGCATCTGAATCTGTCAGGCCACAGAACTGGGTTTCAAGAGCAACGCCAGCCCCAGAAGTGCCAGTAATATCTCATTCACGCATTTGATGATCTAGTTCTTCTTTGACATCTTTCGGCATAATAAGGCTAATTTGTTAGGCTCCGGTTCACATTTTTATGCCTAAAGCTGACACTTCTCCTTTGTTCAAAATATTCTGTGTAGAACCCACAGGGAAATGCAAATCGAAAAAGCATCAGCGAGAAGTACAATAAACAAGATGGCACAGGCTCTGGGTTCCCAATGGAACTACCTGGAGGACCATTGCACAATGTCTTCTCTCATTCTGGCATGCACCCTAATGCATTTGATTCTACATGGACGAAGAGGAACCAAGAACTACTCAGTCATGCTTCGAGCCGGACATATAGCTCAATGAGGGTGCCAAATGACCCTCAGTTAAGGACACAGATGTTGTGTCGGCCTCACCAAGGTGGTGCTGATTTCTCTGACATCTCAGGTTCATTTGCAGCGAGAGGCAATGCTGGTTCCATAGGAAATCGGCTTGATGGAGGTGAACCTGCGGAACATAAGAAAGATGACATAGTCATAGCCAAGGAACCAGCACAGGTACTAAACTTACATTCCAAGCAAAATTAAGTCTTTGTTTCTTGGTTGATGATGGCTTTAGCTCTTTTGATGATGTTGAAATGGACAATGCAGGTATATGGAAATAGAATACGAAGAATTCATTACTCCGGTCCATTGATGTCGGCAGGTGGAAATGTCGAAGACATGCTTAAGGAACACGAGAGACATATCCAACAGGCTGTGCGCAAATCACGGAAGAACTTCTGAGGAGGAGCGAAATGACCTAGCTCCTCCATTATAGACTAAAACATGGCAGTGTAGTAGATTTTTAATTTGTAGTTGTTGGTTTCAAAACATGTACATCATTATGAAAAAAAAAAAAACCTAATAGGATTCATTTTTCCTAATTTTACTTCTTCAGAACGACCTTTACAAGAATTCACGTTCACTGAAGAAATTGAATAATCCAAAGAAAAATGCTGAGTAAGATTGGAAGATATCTTCGGGAAAAGTTTGTTTCACAAATCCGAGCAAAAAAATCGTGTGCGCTAGTTCCAACTAATCAAATATCCATTTTCTTCCCGAAGCCTTCATCTCCTTCCACTAAATTTCCATATTCTTCCCGAAGCCTTCATCTCCTCCTTCCACTAACTTCTTTCTCTGCCTGTCGAACAATTCAGTTGTCTGTCACAGTGTTCTTCTCTCCATCTATTAGAACTATGCGAGTATCAAAGCCTTGGTTTTTGCTATTGCCATGGTTTGAGCTCACATCTTTCCTCACAGAATTATTTTCAGCTGCATTCTCCGCAAAATCCTTAGTTTTGTCAGATTCGTTCCAACCAAATCGACCGAATGTTTGCTTTTGTAAAAACCAATATCCTTTAAAGACCAAGCACCTTGCGGATTTATATATCTGAGAAAATTTGCTACTTGTTGCAGTTGTAGCTACTTAGGTATAACGAACGTTTTAGTGATTATGCAGTTACTGATCATGCGTGCATAATATCTTTTTAGGTTAGATTTGAATCCACGTATATTTTAAAACAGTATAATATTATTCATTTTGGGTTCATGCTTTTATGATTTTATTTTGAATTTTACCCAAAAGATCTCGTACTAATATAGCTATCTCCATTTTATAATCTCAGAATCTTTTTCATATTTATATATAAAATGTGTGTATATACACGATAAAATAGACAAATGTATATACCTTATCTATATACTGAACTATATAGATATATATGCTTTTATAGTCAACTTTTAAGATTGATATATAGGTAGATATATAAAATTGTAAAAAAATAATTAATAATAATTAAGAATCAGATAAAGTTAGAGGTAGTAAAAATTGATTAATTAAATATTAAATTTAAAATTTTGATTAACTTATTTTAGAATTTCTATTTTTATTAAAAAAAGTTATTACATCGATTAATTTAGTTCGATTTTAATTTTAAATATTTTTATTTGATTAAATTGAATAAATCAAATAAATTAAAATAAAAAATAATTAATAAATTTCTAAATAAGTAAATATATAAATCTCTAATTAATCTATAAATTTTTAAAATTTTAATTAATTTAATTTTTATTGAATTAATCGATATTTTATTGATTTAATTTATTTGATTTTTATTTAAAAATTCGATCAACTCGATTCGTTTAAAAAAATTCAATTTATTCAATTTAATTTAATTCAATTTAATTTTAATCCAGTACTCAGTTAAATTTAAAGATGAAGTAAATATAGAGAGATTCTAACACAGAAGTATACAATTTATTATACTTCTCGGTTTTCCGAATTTGATTATATAATAATATGTGATACATATCTTAATAAGAGTAGGTGCATTAATTGTAAGTTGAAAGCAAATTAATTAGGTAGTTTAGGGTGAGAAAATTAAAGGTATTAGCAAATTGTACGCCAAGTCAATTAAATATGTAATGAGTCATTAGACCAGTCCCGACAATGATGTTTTTTTATATAAAATTTTGCAGAATCCAGTGTAAGATTGATATATATAGAGAGTTTACTGTAATTGTATATATATAGATACATAAAATTCTAGAAAAAAAGAAACAGAACAAATTTAGAGAGATTCTAGCAAAAAAATATATTTAATTTTTAAAATTTTCCGGTTTTCTGAAATCAATTATATAAAAATATGCGATACGTATCTTAATAATAGTAGGTGCATTAATTGTAAGTTAAAAGTAAATTAATTGGGTTATTGTAGGCTGAGAAAATTAAAGGTATTAGAAAATATGAAATAGATAATTCCTGAGAGTTAATGTCAATCCGTTGTAGTCTAGTTGGTTAGGACACTCGGCTCTCACCCGAGAGACCCGGGTTCAAGTCCCGGCAACGGAAATTTTTGCTGGATAATCTATATGTACATTTATATATATATATACTTTTATATAATCCGATGTAGGATTGATATATAGTGAGAGAGTTCGCTCTACTGTATAAATAGATACATAAATTTTAGAAAACAAAAAGAAACAGACAAAGCAAATATAGAGAGATTTTAGTAAAGAAGTATATTTAATTTATTATAGAGACAAAGCAAATATAAAGAGATTCTAGCAAAGAAGTATATCTAATTTATTATACTTGCCGGGTTTCCGAAATTAATTATATAATAATATGTGAAACATATCTTAATAATAGTAGGTGCATTAACTGTAAGTCGAAAGTAAATTAATTAAGTAGTTGTAGGCTGAAAAAATTTAAGGTATTAGCAAATATATGCAAATTCAATTAAATATTTAATGCCTTTGTCATTAGATATCAATCCATGAAGTCTAGTTGCTTAGGATACTGGTCTCTCGTCCCTGGAGCAATGGTGCAATGGTAGGACATTCGGGTTGTGACCTAGGGATTTGCGATTCGATCCCCAACTACGGTATATTTGTAGAAATTTTCCTCCAAATGGGGAACGCAATCAAAGGATGCTGGGCATCTGGATTGGCCGCCGTATGCGCTTCCCGATTTACCCTGGTGGTCGGTGGGAAACTTCCGTGGGACCAGGCCGGCCACCCCCAGGGATTGAGTCCACGAGACTGACAGGGATTTATCATTTTTATAGAATACTGGTCTCTCACCTAAAGGTATTAGCAAATAAAGGAATGCTATGTTACACGGCGAGAAATCCATGACTTATGTGTGACACCTGTGACCCACCACCTTCGTCGCACCGTCCGACCATCGCCGACCTCTCCTTCGGCCGCGATCGACGCACAGCTCGTCGGCACTCCGTCCGATGTCGGATTCCGACCGAATAGTGGTCGGAATCTGATGAATTTTGATCGGAAATAGCGAAATCATGCACGCAGCCACTGTCGGCCGCGATCGGCATGAATTTCGATCGAATCGCGATCGTCAGACGGCAGAGGACGGGCCGCCGTCGCATGGTGGTCCTTCCTCAGTCGATGTCCGGCCGCGATTTAGTCGGAATCCGGCCCGATCGTAGCCGCCAGTGGCGGCCCGTCCTCTACCATCCGACGATCGCGATTCAATCGGAAACAGGGCCGATCGCGGTCAGCAGTGGCGCGCGCCACTACTGACCACGATCGACCCTGTTTCCGACCAAATTCGTCAGATTTCGACCACTATCCGATTAAAATCCGGAGTCGGTCGAAGCGTCAGCGAGTGGCACGTCGATCGCTCTGGCGCCGGCCGAAGCATCGGCGAGTGGCCCGTCGATCACGGTCGAGGCGGTGGTCGGACGACGACAACAGCGATGGGTCAGGGAGTCACGCACGGATCGCGCACGGGGTTATCGCGTAGCATAGCAATCTCGTTAGCAAATATACGCAAATTCAATTAAATATTTAATGCTTTTGTCATTAGATATCAATCCATACAGTCTAGCTAGTTAGGATACTCAACTCTCACCTAATAGATCCGGATTCAAATCGATTCATGTATGCCCTTCATGTATATACTCAACTATATATATATATATATATATATATATATATATATATATATATATATATATATATATATATATATATATAGAGTTCTGATATCCCGCGCGACGAAAAAACCCGACACCCATACGCGACCGCCCGACCTCTCGACGTTCATCGCCGCCGTTCTTCGCCGTCCGGTCACCGCCGGCCACCATCCCGGGCTCGTTGGAAGCGTAACTCGACGGCGCACACATCGGCACCGGAATCCGGCCGGATTGGGCCGGAATCCGGCCGGAATTCCGGCCGAAACACAGCAGACGCGCTGGTGGCCGATTTCGCCGGAATCCGGCCGGATTCCGGCCGAATCGGGGCCGGACTCCGGCACCCGCCGGACCGCCGGTGAGTTGCGGTTCCAATGGGTCCGGTCCGGCGGGAATCGGTGGTCGGACGGCGATGAACGGACGCCGGAAAGCGACGAACGTCCGAGGAGAAACACTGTGCAATCGCGAGAAATGGACGGCTGTGATCGGTGCGCGCACGATCGCGCATCGGGCGGTTGCGCAGGATATCAAATTCCTATATATATATATATATATATATATATATATATATATATATATATATATATATATATATCTGATATCCCGCGCGACTCATCCCTACGCGATCCGTGCGCAACCGCCGACCCCCGCCCACTTCCGCCGCCGTCGCGCCGTCGCGCCGTCGCGCCACCGATCACCGTCGGCCACCGGACTCGGACCGTTGGATGCGCAACTCGCCGGTGCACATTCCGGCATCGGATTCCGGCCTGATTACGGCCGGAATCCGATCGGAATCCGACCGAAAACAGGACAGTGCCCAACGGCCACTGTCGGCCGGAAATCAACCGGATTCCGGCCGAATCACGGTCGGATTCCGGCCGGAATCCGGCCACCAGTCCGGCGCCGGTGAGTTGCGCATCCATCGCCGCCGGTCCGGTGGCCGGACGGGGGAGCGGCAGTGGCGAGAACGCCGACGACGCAGAGAAGCTACAGTGATTTTTTTATAAACGGCCTGGATTTTTCACAATGAACGGCCGGGATCGCAGTTCATCTCCTTTACGATTTCATTTTCATATTTAAATGGCTAATTTGAAGTGAAATGATAGAATAACTTATTTTTCTTCATTATAATACTTTTAAGGGGAAAAATTTCTTTACACCGCGATAATAAAATAATTTAGTATCTTAAAATTAAAGAGCAAGGATCAGACACGCTGAGCTAACTGGAGTAATAAAGCAACAGGGCGAAGCTGAAGGATCAAGCGAGCTGAGCCAATAGGAGTCAATTGAATTTGTGATGTTGGATAGATCAAGCGAACCAAGATAATCAAATATGGAGAACAAAGGTTATCCCCAATGAAATTTGAACTCTAATCTTCTTATTTGATCTTTAAAAAAATCTAAAAGAGTGTTTGGTTTGAAATTTTTTCTATTTTTTATTTTTATTTTTTATTTTTTATTTCTGTTTTTCTATTTTCTGATCTAGTTTTTAGAAAACATAAAATGTGTTTGGTATGATATACTGTTTTCTATTTTCTAGAAAAGAAAATTAAAAAATATATTTATTTTGTTAATATGAAAAATTATAAATAAAATAATTTTTTATTTATAAACAAAATAATTCTTCAGGAATATTGCACGTATTGCTATTTTGATTGTTAGCTCCCATATTGCACAAACTCAAGCATATAATTGAACATAATTTGGATGCTAAAGAAATTTTGTTCAAGGAATGAAGTAAGCTAGACGAGCTATAATTAAAGCAAACTGCTGAGGAGAGAAATATGCCCCATCTTATGCATTAGAACACACTCAGTTAATAACAAGTATTCATGTTCTCTGTTTTTTTGTAACAAAACTGCAATGCATTAAAATTTGAAAACATGGAATGAGCACACACCCCATCTCTTCTGCCAATTGGTATGTAGCTTGTGCTACTGCACCAAAAGCAAAGTTGTTGACGATAACAAAGTTGGGTCCAACGAAGTCCAAGATCACCCCCATCCTAAAAATTCACTAATTTTTAACAATTCATTTGATAAATAAATACATGATAAATAAATAGG
>NW_027434515.1:0-1306 GCF_044706935.1 Curcuma longa
CTACTATCATATATAAAACTAAACTTAACTAAACAGGCAGCGGAACTATTAGTAATTTAAAACAGTTTCATATACGATAGCAGTGCAATAAAACAGTGAAATGCAATAATACAATTAATGACAATAAACTAACCTAGGTTACATAGCAATTCTAGATTAATAAGTTCTACATTTGGTAATTAAATTTCTAACAGGATAATTAAATCATTCTTTAACATGCAAATAGAAAATGGTTTGCATGGCCAAGGCTTAATCACGTCACCACCACACACATCTTCACTGCCCTGTCCTGCTGCCTCCCATTTGCTCAGTACCTGCTAACGGGATCTGCAAGATAAGGAAGGTATCTATAAGCATAAAGCTTAGTAAGTTCCTTTCCTACTCACAAAATCCATTCGTTACATAACATCATACATTAAAGCATAAAAGCATATCAACATTTCCTAACATGCATAAGCAATCATTGGACATTCACATCATATATAAGCATGAAATTCATTTCCTTTTGAAAACATTTAAACATAATCATCAACATCTTTGGGGATCCCTGGCTTGTACCCATTCATTTCTTTTGCGCGCACATACCAAGTAGTACGAGGTAGCTAATCCCGACTACACGGTTTACTAGGTCTCTGACCTTCGACCTAGGGGCAACTTTTGGAGCCCATCCCTGGAATCCCTTTCGGGTTCCGGTACAAGCCATTCATTCAAAGTAAAATACTTTTATACATTCTTTTCCATCATAGTATGAATGTTCCATGCATCTTTCTTTTCTTTATAATGAACATTCACGTCATTCAATCCATAACATTTGTCATAACATAGTGGTTAATAACGTTTAAACCTTAACTTTAGGTTTGATTATACTTTCTTCATAAAACATGACATTATTAACCCTAAACCGACCAAACATTGGACCAATAACCCTCCAATCGATCAGAAGGATCGATTGATAGGTCTTGAATCGATCCAGGGTCGATTCGGTTCAAGAATTTCATCACAGAGGCCTCTGTAATCGATCACATGGTCGATTACAGGGGTTTAATCGATCAGAAGATCGATTGCTTTAATTCGGAGTTCACAGTAGGCTTGGTAATCGATCAACCGATCGATTACAGCCTCGTAATCGATCAGCCGATCGATTACAGCCTCTTAATCGATCGGGTGATCGATTAAGAGTCGCGGATTCCGTTTCTCTTTAAAGCGTGTAATCGATCAGGCGATCGATTACACCCTCTGGTAATCGACCAACGAGTCGATTACCAGGGTTTCTGCTCTCGGTTTCTCGGATTTCTAAGTTCTGTCT
>NW_027434516.1:0-1643 GCF_044706935.1 Curcuma longa
TGATGGTAGGTCTGAACTCCCCGATAGTAGTCCTGGACCTCCTGGTGATAGGTCTGGACTTCCTGGTAATAACCCTGCACCCGCTGACCCAGATCATGACACTCCTGATGCATCACCCCCTCTAGATGGGTGATCCGCTCGTCTAAGCTACTGGTAGGGGGAGCATCAGCCGTAGGAGGAGGAGCAGTAGTAGGGGCAGCAGGTGCATCGTCAGCCTCATCCTCCTCAGACTCGGAAGAATCAGCCTCACGTGCAGCTCCACGTGCAACGTCGCGAGTCCAAGCCATAGCACCATCATGGTATATAATCTTCGCCAGCTTCAAATGTCTCAGGCCTAGCTGATCAAAGTCCTTTGATAAAGGGCGAATGGTCCCTACTGAAACATCGACACCCCTAGATGCAAGAAACTGAGTAATGATATGACCAAATGACATATAAAGCTTGCCATGAGAAGGACCCGAGAAATAGAGGATGGATGAGTAGACATGAAGGGCAATGTCGATATCTAGATGTTGCTCTAAAGCATACATCATAATCAAATGTGGGATTCGAATCATTGCCCGGCCTCGGGTCACAATGGGAAGAATGCAATCCAGGATAATCCTATACCAGACATAATTATTGGCAGACATACTGGTGGCATGAAAGATTTTTTGAAATGGATTTCTAGGGGCACCAAAGTAGTGTTGATGAATTAGTTCAATAGTAACATGGGCGAAAGAGCCGGTAATAGGTCCAACTACTTCAGGAAAACAAATGAATGGGTTCGCCGAAGGTCGTAATCGTAGAAAAGATCGAAGAATTTCAGGATTGAACTCAATTGAAACACCTCCTGTGGTGGACACATATCGGTTCTCATTTATGCCAACAGGACGAAGATTGACATAGAATTCCTTGCAAAGATCAAGGTTGATGTCACTTGTGCAAGTAACTAAGGACTCTAGTTGATAGAATGTGATGAGATCATACAAATGAGGTGTTTTTGCTTGAAAATATGATTTGTTAAGATATCGACAGTCCATGAGGTGGAAATCAGTCGTCTCAAACATATGTTGAGCGGCCTGAGAGTAAAATCGAGGTTCTTGCGTTCCATGAAAATAAGAAGGATCAGGGTATTGGGAAGAACCCTCACCCCGTCGGGGATTGCTTCTCCTAGGTGGGCGATTAGCGGTGTGTTTTTGCCTAACTCTAAAAAAAATATAATGCATGATTTTATGATGCAAAAATATGCAACAAAACAAAGGTTAGCTCAGAATAATGACAAAAGATGAAGAAATCAAGAGAAAATATAGTAGCAAAGTTACCTTCTTTCCATGATAGAGAATTAGCCCAAAACACCACTTCAAAACCTAGAAGATGATGAAATAGAGGTAGGATTGTGTGGAAAAGGGCTTAGGTAAGCACTAGGATGTAGGAGATGGTCGGAGGACACAAAAATAAAGAAGAGGCGATGAGATCGACGAGACCCTAGGGTTAGCAGTCGACCAACGCGTTGAGTTTCTTTTATATAAAGACTGTCATCAGTCGACTGATGATGGACCAGTCGACTAGCAGCAGTCGACTGAGGCCTCAGCAGTCGACTGACCAATTGAATCAGAAACTCACAGATTTATTGGTCGAGTGAATTCAGCCGTAGTCGACTG
>NW_027434517.1:0-1623 GCF_044706935.1 Curcuma longa
CCAAGCTAGACCAAGAGTTTTGGAGAATGACCCAAGATAACCCTTAAAGGGTGCTAAAAGTGGTATTTATAGGGTCCAGGCACGCCCCCGTCACACGGCCGTTGCTAGAAGGCATGACCATGGCCTGTCGTCCCTCTGGAAAATGGACACGACCATGCCTTGGGGGCATGGCCATGTATTGTCGTTTCTCTGGAAATTAGGCACGGTCGTGCCTGGGGGCAACCGTGGCCAGTTGATGCTCTGGTTGGAGGCACGGCTGTGTGCCTGTTTGGCACGGCCAAGAACAGGTGCTTCTCTGTTAGAGGGACACGGCCGTGTCTAGGCTGTGGGTATGTGAGGTATGGCCGTGTTCTGCTCTGTTGCTCTTTTCCTCCATTTCCGTGTGTGTGCTGCATGAGGCTCGCCCGTGATGACGGACACGGCCAGTGCAAGTCTCTTTTCTTCACTATTTGCTCCACCATCAATAATGCATCGTTTTGACTCTAAATCGCATCTTGGCAAGGAAAATATACGAAGAGCAGATCTTCGAGCAAAAGAGTAGAAATATACAATATAAAAGAAAAAGGTGTGACAATGTGTAGCATATGCAATGACACAAATACTAGATGAGCGTTAAAACAAGGCTAAAAATCATATATGATCTACGCTCGTCAAGATTTCATGGTAAATTACAAGCATTAGTAATCAAGCTTCAAGATGGAAAAAGAATGAAGGGAAAACAGCAAGAAACAAGAAAAAGTAAAGTTTCAAATTCAATTTTAATAATTTTTATGAATTTAATGCGCCAATGATACATTGAAATTTTAGATTCATGGGAAGTGAATTTTGGTTACCTTGATCATTGGTTGCTATTTGTTATCTCTTGTAAAATCTAGATGTGAAAGAATTGGGCTTGATTCGAAAGGAAAACATAAAATGGCACATTTGTGGTGATGTGTTGAAGAAAAAGAGAAAAAGTGAAGGGAATGTATCAAGGAGAGGAACCTCATGAGTTTAACTCATCTTTGATTCATGGATATGAAAATCACACTGAAACAAATGGAATACAAGAGAAAGAAATTAGGAAGGATGGCAAGGTTCATTGATAGCATTTACTTATACTCATATCTACCACTTTCATTAATTCTTCCTTGAATTTTTTTTCTCTTGAATTTTCATTTCTAAGTTCTTATTTCAATTGTTTCAGTTATTGCTTCTTTACATTTTCGATAAGCCTAATAGATGTGGATTCCAAATCAAGAATGGTGGTGGAGAGTAGAGAACAAGCAAGCTTATGGTAGTGCATGAAACTTGAGTTGCTTGAGTGAGCTCCACTTTCCTTTGATCATGAACTAGAAATTAGGATGAGAGCCACTGAATTTATTCATTGAAAATAACCTTGTGAGATTTAGTGTGATACATTTATCTCAATTAATCATGAAGGGTGGAACTTGCTATGTGGTTAACTAAGTACAAGAGTCTAATTCATGGACTTAAGCTTTTGAGACTCTACAACTTTAGGTAATTCTCTTTTAATTATTTCTAATCATGATTGAGAATGATCTGGGGGGTACGATTTTAGTTTATTTTGTTGACTTGAGCGAAACGCACAAGGGTATGTGTGGGGGAATTTAATGAGTTAGG
>NW_027434518.1:0-1046 GCF_044706935.1 Curcuma longa
TAAGATTGAGTCTATGTGCTGATGGATTTGCTCCATTTGGTAAATTAGGAAGAAATTATTCTTGTTGGCCAGTTATATTAACTCTGTATAATCTGCCACTTGGGATGTGTATGAAAATACCGTATATGTTTTTAACATTGGTTGTCTGACCCTCAAAATCTAAAAATATTAATTGATGTTTACATGCAACTACTGATTGCAGAGCTGAACCAATTATGGAATGATGGTTTTTCTACATATGATATTCATACTAATCAGATGTTTGTCATGAGGTTGTGTTGGGTTGCAAGGGTGCAAACATAGTCCCACATCTAAACACATGGAAAAGATCATAGGTTTAAAAGGATGGGAGATATCTCCATTGACATGAGGCCTTTTGGGGAGAGCCCAAGAACAAAACCATGAGAGCTTAGGCCCAAAGTGGACAATATCATGTCATTGTGGAGATACGGACATCCTTGGGGACCCTACAAGTGGTATTAGAGCGAGACCGCTCTTCACCGGACTAACCACCAGATGAGCCATGTTCCAGATCTAACCATATGGGTTGAACCTTACACAAAGGAAATGAGTGCTCCCGTGTCTGAATCAAGAGGACCAGACACCATGAAGGTGTGCAGGAAGTCCTAGTAGGTCGGGTGGATTTAGGGGCATGAAGTCCTGATTGCGACTGGGCAGGAAGTCCTAGTAGGTCAGGGTGGACCGAGGGGCATGAGTCTGGTGGGTCAAGGATTTGGACATCAAACAGAGGCTTTCCGGAGGGCTTGTGGTCCTTTGTTTGAGGGGGGATTGTTGGGTTGCAAGGGTGCAAACATAGTCCCACATCTAAACACATGGGAAAGATCATGGGTTTAAAAGGATCAAATATCTCCATTGGCATGAGGCCTTTTGGGGAGAGCCCAAGAACAAAACCATGAGGGCTTAGGCCCAAAGTGGACAATATCATGTCATTGTGGAGATACGGACATCCTTGGGTGTTAGGAAGTATACTGAAAGACTAGGTCTTTTATATGTAAACATTTAAGAAATAAGAAAAATCATGATTT
>NW_027434519.1:0-1795 GCF_044706935.1 Curcuma longa
ATGGAACTTCCACAAGTATACAGAATGTCGTCAAGTAATAAAAGATATCGAACCACAGGGACCGAGGAATCAATCACTAAACAATCACAAGAAGAGTGGAGAGATCACGTAATTTGGATTGAGATGGGGAAAGTGAGAGTGTAGTCGAGCTCCTAAACCTCAATCGAAGTAAAATCAACTAGTGACAGGATTGTGAAAACGATCCTAGGACTTCGGATTCCTCGAGATTATGTTTGATTGACTATGGACTCCTTACCATTCCTCAATGTTTACACATTTGCAGAGATTCTAACCAAAATATCCAATTAGACCTCGTCAGGTTTCCTCGGAATAAAATCAATAATCCTCTAACGTTACGATTGTTAGTTCGAGATGACCCCAGATAGCCTGGTTATAGCTCTCCCGCTGTCACCGGGCACTCCAGTATACTACTAGTGTCCTACCCCCTGTCACCGGGTATCCAATTAAGGACCTCTCCCTAACAATCAATAACCATTAGCTATCTCTCACAAAGATTCATTGCAACCTAAGAATTTCCTCGAAAAGTCCGGTTAAAGGTTCACCTTCTGTCACAAGGCACCCCGGTCATACGATCCTAAGATTTCCTTAAACCACAACTCATCCTCATCCTTATAGATTCATACCATTCACATTCATATCATCAAATAAGCATAAGGCACAATATCCATAAAGCAAATGCACAAATATATCATAGAACATGGTAAACACAAATCCATAGTTACAATCATCCATAATACACCTCGATTCCTCCTACATCCTAGAATCTAAGGTTCTACTCCATGACGGAGGGGATACAATGCAAAGAAGATGTAAAGAAATACATTTTAGATCCTAGAAAAAGGAAATAAAACTTATCAATGGATGTCTTCTTCTTCGCCTTGCAATCTCCTCGTCGACGGTGGATGGATGCGACGGAGTAGCCCCAAAAGGATGGACGGATGATCGATTTTTACTCTGGATGGCGTCTACGGTGGCTCACTATCACTCCCAAGGTCTCTCCCTTTTTTAGGGCAAATGAGGGGGGTATTTATATGCCCCCGCTATCAAACCCTCGCCACACGACCGTGTCTAGTCACACAGCCCAGGGCACACGGCTGGCACGCCTCCGTCACACGGTCGTGCCTGGTAGGCACGACCATGTGTTGCTGGTCCCCTGGAAACAAGGCACGGCACTGGTAGGCACGACCGTGTGCTGTTGAGCTTCTGGAAACAAGGCACGGTCGTGCCTGAGTAGGCACGGCCAGAGCCTGTTGCTCCTCTGGATGAAGGCACGACCGTGCCTGGTAGGCACGACCAGAGCCTGTTGCTCCTCTGGATGAAGGCACGGTCGTGCCTGGTGGGCACGGCCAGGCCTTGGCTCAAGGGCTGAAATGGAGACACGGCCGTGCCTGGTAGGCACGACCGTGGGCAGCTGGCTTCCTGGTGGTGAGGCACGGTCGTGCCTGGTGGGCACGGACCAGGGGCAGGTGCTCCTCTAGTGGTGAGGCACGACCATGCCCTGGTGGGCACGACCCCTTGGAGTTTGAGACACGGCCGTGCCTTGGAGGCACGACCCTGTCTTGCCTTGTCTTCTGTTAATTCTCTGTTTCACCTTCTTTCGCTCCATTTCCATCCTGCAAAAGTATAAACACAAGAGCAGACCTCCAAAATAGGAAATGGAGAAAACATGCCTAATGCATAGATAAAGGATGTGATAAACGTACGAAAATGACATGAAATACAGAAAGATGTGCAATGAAAATCTTAGAAACACATATATTCCCTACGCACATCA
>NW_027434520.1:0-5423 GCF_044706935.1 Curcuma longa
TGTCTCATTCTGATTCTCGAGTCAAAAGTTATGATCCGTTGAAGTTCGACTCCTCATGTGTTGCCCCTACATCAGTAAAAAGTAAAAAATAAGTTCGGAGATGCGGATGGAAAACTAAATGATGTCGAATGGAGCCGAAAGTGGGCCGGTAATGATTTTACTCGGTACCAAATAAAGGTCTCTGAAAGAAATCCAAAATGCATCTGACTGTGTCTCGTTCTAATTCCCGAGTCAAAAGTTATGACCTGTTGAAGTTCAACTCCTCATGTGTTGTCCCAACATCAGTAAATAGTATAATATAAGTTCAGAGATGCAGATGGAGCACTAAACGATGTCGGATTGGGTTGAAAGTTAGTCGGTATAGGTTTTACCTGGTACTAAATAAAAGTCTCATGAAAGAGCTTCGAAACGCATCCGACCGTGCCTCGTTCTGATTCTCGAGTCAAAAGTTATGACCCGTTGAATTTCGACTCCTCATGTGTTGCCCCTACATCAGTAAATAGTAAAAAATAAGTTCGGAGATGCGGACGGAGCACTAAACGATGTCAGATGGGGCCGAAAGTGGGTTGGTACGGGTTTTACCCCGATACCAAATAAAGGTCTCTGAAAGAGCTTCGAAACGCATCCGACCGAGCCTCGTTCTGATTCCCGAGTCAAAAGTTATGACCCGTTGAAGTTTGACTCATGTGTTGCCCTCATCAGTAAATAGTAAAAAATAAGTTTGGAGATGCGGATGAATCACTAAACGATGTCGGATGGGGCCGAAAGTGAGTCGGTATGGGTTTTACCAGGTACCGAATAAAGGTCTCTAAAAGAGCTTCGAAACGCATCCGACCGTGCCTCGTTCTGATTCCCGAGTCAAAAGTTACGACCCGTTGAAGTTCGACTCCTCATGTGTTGCCCCGACATAAGTAAATAGTAAAAAATAAATTTAGAGATGTGGATGGAGCACTAAACGATATTGGATGGGGCCGAAAGTGACCCAATACAGGTTTTACCAAGTACCGAATAAAGGTATATGAAAGAGCTTTGAAATGCATCCGGCTGTGCCTTGTTTTGATTCCCAAGTCAAATGTTATGACTTGTTGAAGTTTGACTCATCATGTGTTGCCAATGTATTAGTAAATAGTAAAAAATAAGTTCAAAGATACAGATGGGCTCTAAACGATGTCGGATGAGGCCAAAAGTGGGCCGATACGGGTTTTACCCGGTACCGAATAAAGGTCTCTGAAAAAGCTACAAAATGCATCTGACCGTGCCTCGTTCTGATTTCCGAGTCAAAAGTTATGATCCGTTGAAGTTCGACTCCTCATGTGTTGCCTCTACATAGTAAATAGTAAAAAATAAGTTCAGAGATGCGGACGGAGCACTAAACGATGTCAGATTGGGCCGAAAGTGAGCCGGTATGAGTTTTACCAGTTAACAAATAAAGGTCTCTAAAAGAGCTTCGAAATGCATCTGACCGTGTCTCGTTCTGATTCCCGAGTCAAAAGTTAAGACCCGTTGAAGTTCGACTCCTCATGTGTTGCCCCTGCATCAATAAATAGTAAAAAATAAGTTCGGAGATGCGGACGGAGCACTAAACGATGTCGGATGGGGCCGAAAGTGGGCTGGTATGAGTTTTACCCGGTATCGAATAAAGGTCTATGAAAGAGCTTCGTAACGCATCCGACCTTGCCTCGTTTTGATTCCTGAGTCAAAAGTTATGACCCGTTGAAGTTCGACTCCTCATGTGTTGCCCCTACATCAGTAAATAGTATAAAATATGTTCAGAGATGCGGACGGAGCACTAAACGATGTCGGATGGGCCGAAAGTTAGCCGTTACTAGTTTTATTTGGTACCAAATAAAAGTCTCTGAAAGAGCTTCAAAACGCATCCTGACCGTGCCTCGTTCTGATTCCCGAGTCAAAAGTTATGACCCGTTGAAGTTGGACTCCTCAAGTGTTTCCCCTACATCAGTAAATATTACAAATTAAGTTCAACGATGTGGACGGAGCACTGAACGATGTTAGATGGGGCCGAAAGTGAGCCGGTATGGATTTTACCCATACCGAATAAAGGTCTCCGAAAGAGCTTCGAAACACATTCGACCATGCCTTGTTCTGATTCCTGAGTCAAATGTTACGACCCGTTGAAGTTGAACTCCTCATGTGTTGTCCCTACATCAGAAAATAGTATAAAATAAGTTCGGAGATGCGGACGGAGCACTAAACGAAGTCGGATGGAGCCGATAGTAGTCGGTACAGGTTTACCCGATACCAAATAAAGGTCTCTGAAAGAGCTTCGAAACGCATCCGACCGTGCTTCGTTCTGATTCCAGAGTCAAAAGTTATGACCCGTTGAAGTTTGACTTCTAATGTGTAGCCCTTGCATCAGTAAATAGTAAAAAATTAGTTCAGAGATGTGGACGGAGCACTAAATGATGTCGGATGCGGCCAAGAGTGGGCCGGTACGGGTTTTACCAGGTACCAAATAAGGGCTCTAAAAGAGCTTCGAAACGCATCTAACCGCGCCTCGTTCTGATTCCCGAGTTAAAAGTTATGACCCGTTGAAGTTGACTCCTCATGTGTTGTCCTGCATCAGTAAATAGTAAAAAATAAGTTTAGAGAAGCGACGGTGTACTAAACGACGTCAAATGGGGCCGAAAGTAGGCCAGTACTGGTTTCGCCCGGTACCGAATAAAGGTCTATGAAAGAGCGGTTTATGAAAGAGCTTCGAAACGCATCCGACCGTGCATCGTTCCGTTTCCCAAGTCAAAAGTTATGACCCGTTGAAGTTCGACTCTTCATGTGTTGCCCTGCATCATTAAATAGTAAAAAATAAGTTTGGAGATGTGGACGGAGCAATAAATAATGTCGGATGGAACCGAAAGTTAGCCGGCATGGGTTTTACTCGATACCAAATAAAGGTCTCTGAAAGAGCTTCGAAACGCATCTGGTCTTGCCTCGTTCTGATTCTCGAGTTAAAAGTTATGCCCCGTTAAAGTTCGACACCTCATGTGTTACATCAATAAATATTAAAAAAATAAGTTTAGAGATGCGAATGGAGCACTAAACGATGTCGGATGGGGCTGAAAGTGAGCCGGTATGGGTTTTACCAGATACTGAGTAAAGGTATCTGAATGAGCTTTAAAACGCATCTGATCGTTCCTCGTTTTGATTCCCGAGTCAAAAGTTATGACCCGTTGAAATTCGACTCCGCATGTGTTGCCCATGCATCAGTAAATAATAAAAAATAAGTTCAGAGATGCGAACAGAGCACTAAATGATGTCGGATGGTTTTGAAAGGTGGCCGGTATGAGTTTTACCTGGTATCGAATAAAGTTGTCTCTACATCAAAATAGTCGAAAATCATCCGACCGTGCCTTGTTCTAATTCCCGACCCAAAAGTTATGACCCGTTGAAGTTCGACTCCTCATATGTTGCCTCGCATAAGTAAATAGTAAAAAATAAGTTTAGAGATGCGGATGGAGCACTAAACGATGTTGGTTGGGGCCGAATGTGAGCCAGTATTGAGTATTAACAGGTACCAAATAAAGGTCTCTGAAAGAGGTTAAAACGCATTCGATCGTGCCTCGTTCTGATTCCCGTGTAAAAATTTATGACCCGATGAAATTCGACTCCTCATGTGTAGCCCCTGCATCAGTAAATAGTAAAAAAAAAGTTTAGAGATGCGGACGATGCACTGAACGATGCTCGATGGGCCGAAAGTGGGCCAGTACAGGTTTTATCAGGTACTGATTTAGGTCAATGAAAGAGCTTCGAAATGCATCCGATCGTGCCTCATTCTGATTCTCGAGTCAAAAGTTAGGACCCGTTGAAGTTCGACTCCTCATGTGTTGCCCCTACATCGGTAAATAGTAAAAAATAAGTTCGAAGATGCGGACGAAGCACTAAACGATGTCGGATGGGGCGAAAGAGGGTCGGTACTGATTTTATCCGGTACCGAATTAAGGTCTATGAAAAAGATTTGAAACGCATCCGACTGTGCCTCGTTCTAATTTTTGAGACACAAAGTTACAGCCCGTTGAAGTTCGACTCCTCATGTGTTGTCCCTGCATCAGTAAATAGTAAAAAATAAGTTTAGAGATGCGAACAGAGCACTAAATGATGTCGGATGGGGCCAAAAGTGAGCCAGTATGGGTTTTAACATGTACCGAATAAAGGTCACTAAAAAAGGTTCGAAATGCATCCGACCGTGCCTCGTTCTGATTCCCCAGTCAAAATTTATGACCCGTTGAAATTCGACTCCTCATGTGTAGCCCCTGCATCAGTAAATTGTAAAAAATAGGTTTGGAGATACGAACGGAGCACTAAACGATGTCCGATCGGGTTGAAAGTAGGCCGGTACAGATTTTACTCGGTACTGAATTAAGGTCTATGAAAGAGCTTCGAAACGCATCCGACCGTACCTTGTTCGATTCTCGAGTCAAAAGTTAGGACCCGTTGAAGTTCAACTCCTCATGTGTTGCCCCTACATCAGTAAATAGTAAAAAATAAGTTCGAAGATGCGGACAAAGTACTAAACGATGTCGGATGGGGCCGAAAGAGGGCCGGTATGGGTTTTGCTCGGTACCAAATTAAGTCTATGAAAGAGCTTCGAAAACATCCGACCACGCCTCGTTCTGATTCCCGAGTCAAAAGTTACAGCCCATTGAAGTTCGACTCCTCATGTGTTGCCCTGCATCAGTGAATAGTAAAAAATAAGTTTAGAGATGCGAACGGAGCACTAAATGATGTCGGATGGGGCCAAAAGTGGGCCGGTATGGGTTTTACTAAATACCGAATAAAGGTCTCTGAAAGAGCTTTGATACGCATCCGACCGTTCTGATTCCCTAGTTTAAAATTATGACCCGTTGAAATTCGACTCCTCATGTGTTGCCCCTGCATCAGTAAATAGTAAAAAATAAGTTCAGAGATATGGATGAAGCACTAAACAATGTCAGATGGGGCCGAAAGTGGGTCGCTACAAGGTTTTCCCGGTACCAAATAAAGGTCTCTAAAAGAGCCTCGAAATGCATCCGACCGTGCCTCGTTCTGATTCTCGAGTCAATAGTTATGACCTGTTGAAGTTCGACTCCTCATATGTGTTAGATCGGGTTGGACCGGCTAGAGGGGGGTGAATAGACGGTTAAGCAGAATCGCCCAAGTCTTTTAAAACAAAACTTGGTTGCAACTGGATCGTTGCTTCCAAGGCAGTTAGCATTCAATAAGAACTCCTTTAGGCGGACAAGCCTTTAAAATTGTAGCACAGAGACTTAGCTAGAAGAAAGAATACAAAGCAATTGATGTTTTTACTCTAAAACTCTAAGTCTATTTATAGGCTAAGAAAACAAATCCTAACCGTAGATCATTGATAAGTTTTCTTTTAACCATTGATCTTCAGATGCGATCTTGATCGTTGACTCAAGATTAATCTTTAA
>NW_027434521.1:0-1541 GCF_044706935.1 Curcuma longa
TGTTCTGTGGGGTTCTATGCTCTTCGGAGCGGATAGAATCCGGATCGCAGAACGGAGATCCAGATCGCCAACAAGCGGTGCCTGTTTCGATCGGGAGAGAAGAAGGCGGCGGTTGTTTCGATCGGGAGAGAAAAGAAAGGGTGAAGGGAGATAGGTATAAGTGAAACTTGGTGACGAAAGATTTTCGTCGCCAAGTTTGTCGCCAAATTGGCGCTGAACCGTCCGTTCATCGCTAATTTAGCGACGAATTTTCGATTCGTCGCCAAATTGGCAACGAATGGACTATTCGTCACCAATTTGGTATTTTTTTCACTAGTGGCAGTCGACTCTAGTGGTAAGATCAGTTGACTGACACTAAGTTATTACACCTGATACGCCTCATCAATCGACTGAATTTAACTCCAGTCGAGTCGTTTCTAGAGCTTAGTTGACTGACCTTGAAGGTCAGTCGACTGATGGCAATCAGAAGGTATAACGACTCGACTAGAGCTTCACGTCAGTCGACTGAAGGTGATGGACTCGACTGGATGTGTTTATCAATCGACTGTCATCAACTCTGAGCAAACAGAAGGTAAGATGACTCGACTGATCGACCACATCAGTCGACAAAGGGCAAAATCAGTCTGATGAGAAAGGTCAGTCGACTGGATTTTGAATTCGCGTATATACAAAAGCATATCGATCCAATCAATTCGATTCATAAATACATATGACCTGTCATCAAACAATCACATCCAATCCAAAATACACCAATACAAATCAATCAATAACATCCATTGATTACATCCAAATATCCATAACATACAAAGATTCATAACAACATCGCCACAATCCATAACATGCATAATATGTAATCCATCAAACTCATACAATACATGTCTATATATAAGTCCAACCAACAGTCATAACAATTCTGAAAATCCATAAAAGTACTGATATAATCAAGATTAAGTTTTGTTTTCTTGGCAATCAAGTAACTCATCTTTGCAATCAAGTCACTCATTGGGGTCATCTTGACCCCGCCAGCTGCTCTTGGACGATGGAGGCGGTGAAGCTCAGAATTGACATACTGGCCACAGGCTCTGTTCCACCTCCCACTCGGTAAGCATCACATCAGCTTGCCGCGCTCCCATCGTGCCCTCAGCCATGTTTTGTTGAAGCTGATGGGTGTGTCTACGTGTCTCCGTAATTTCCCGCTCCAATCTTTGTACTTTGCTGGTAGCTCTTGTCAATTCTTGTTCTAGCAGCCATATTCGTTTGTTTGCCACATTGCGCTCTTGTTCACGCGCCAAGGACTCACCACGAAAATGGGCAGCCCTCTTGAGCCCAAAGTTCTAGCTTCTTCCTCAGCCTCTTCCTTTTCTTGGGTCAATTGTTTCAATCGTTGGAGTAGAAGCAGCATGATCCATAACTTGAGAATATTCAATAACAGAGGAACAAGGATATGAGCAATGTTTGAAAAAATATATCTAATCAGGCCCACCGGAGCCAGCGCCGCCCAGCGCCGCGATGCAGCATCGGCCAGCGACGCGATGCAGCGC
>NW_027434522.1:0-2845 GCF_044706935.1 Curcuma longa
CTCGGCTGGAGTCGACTCCAGAACCCATCTGAGTCGACTCCAGACCCGAAAATCCAACTTTTTATCTGGAGTTCGCATTCGTCTGACTTTTCCTTCCTGCAAAAGATGTTAGCTAAAATAACACGCAAAGGATTAAGTTGGTTCACCGAACCAACTTGAGTCTTAACTTTGGGTCTCCAGTGAGACCCTGGGTTAGACCGACGCCTAATGTTCCTCTTGGGAACGCGTCCTCACCCACTCCCCTCGGGAGAATTTACCTGATTGCCAACTGAGTCCTCCTGATTCGTTGGACTTGTGCTCAGCTCTGTCTTTGCCCCCCAAGATTTGCACTGCAACTGATCCTCCTGATCAGCCCAGTCTTCTACTGCAACTTGGTCCTCCTGACCAAGCCCAGACTTCTGCTGCGGCGTAGTCCTCCTGACCAGCCCAGACTTCACCTGGTGCACTTTGACTTTGCCAAGACTTCATGCCTAGTTGCACTAGGACTTAACCTATCTCCTGTAAACTCAATTTAACTTGGTTAGCCAAACCATATACTTAACTTGATCCAAGTTCCATAATCAAAAATCTGATTCGATCTGCTAGTGCTTCTTGCACTAACATGAAAAAGGGTTAAAAATAAGTGGTGAAGCATGAATGAAATATGGAATTGTATGAGTTATGGAAAAATTTTAAAAAACCTAGATAAATGTGGACCCATCATAGATATTGTAGCCTTGAAAGAATACAAGCAAGTTCTAGTGTGGCAATCACCTAAGTGCTTCACACAAAATGGGTAAACCTCATTAGGTAGAAAAAATTACACCATCTCACTTTCATCATTCTAGGTTACATCACTAAGGGTAATCCAAGTGTTTAAAAATGTTCATCCATGGACTTAAATTCCTAGAATAATCAATCAAATTTAACTCTTTTTCAAAAGCTTCCAACATGATGTAAAGAAGTCCTAGGGGGATACACTTATTTCCTACCCTACCATGCATGAAGTGAACTTCAAGAATTTATTTCAAACCAAAATACTCATGATAATGGAAAGTTACTACTGATTTAAAACTGAAAATTAAAAAGAAAAATAGGAAATGGTATTAACAATGAAAAGAAAGTTGGAACAAACTCCCCTGAGTCCTAGCGGTTGTAGATGATTCAACAATAAAATCCACGCCGGTAATGAAATGGATCGGGGAGAGGTAAGCATCTTCATAATATGGCCATGAATGTGCTGAGTTGCTTCCTTAAAATTCTTCACCTCCTTGGATGGTAACTCAGGTGGTCGAAGTCGACTCAATAATATCTTCCACCCTAGAGAAGGAACTGCAGTGGGTGATATGAAATCTCCTTCTGACATAATCTCTTCAAGTGTTTTCTCTGGTGGTCGGAGATGATTCAGGTGGAGCACCCACATTGGTAACTGATAAGTTAGGGTTTTATGCATTTTTAATCGATTCAATTTTGGATTTTTTGCATGAAAATAAATTGTTAAATGAATCAATTTGATTATATTTGTTTCATGTGGTATAATTGAAGGTTTGATTATAATTTCTATGATTTAATGGTAAATTTTGTATTAATTGAGTTTAATTAATTGTAGGGTTCAAATTGAATCAAATTCGAGCTCAATCATGGTCAAATCGAGCCAATTTATCCAAATTGATCAAGCCAACATGGAGGACATGACCTAGATCAAGCCCGATCAAGATCCCTCAAATTTTTAGAAGCCCTAAGCTGCCCTAGAGCCTACATCAAGTTTTGACCGTTGGATTCAAAATCAAGGGCTGAGATGTAGTGATTAATCAGCGGTATATAATCACAAAGCTTACCCGATGAACAGTGGCTGCGCACTGTTCATCATCCCCTCAGAAGCAATACTCTACCGCGCGACGTACGGATAGGGCCATCCCCATCCACTCAAACTTCTTCCATTGTGTTGCTTGATTCCTGAGGAGTCTGAAGCCGACCGATTGGGTATATTCTGGCAGCTGGAGGAGGCGCGACGGTGAGGGTTTCTCCGATGACCTCACCCTCTATTTTTGGCACCTCCGGCGGTTCGCTGTGCAATCTGAAGCCACGACCATTGGAGGGGTTCTCCTAGGTTCGTAGAGCACGCGTATAGCATCAGCAAACCGATCAGTTCACGAAGAAGCGAAGGAATCCAGTATTTGTCAGCTGAAATGCGTCGGCAAACATTCTGTTCAGTTTGAGGAGGGTTTCTTTGGGCTGTTCACGGTGCTAGCGGCGAGCAAACACCTCTTGAGACCATCTTCAAGCTTCCAAGGGATTCAACAGCTGATTGACAACCAGCTGAGGAGAATTGACAAAGAAGAGGAGGATTGGATGTTACTATTCTTTGTTACTGCATTTTGTTTCTGCATTTTCCTTGTTTTGTTCAATTTTGTTTTTGATTTTGTGTTCTGATCAAACCTTTTGAATTTGGTTCTTGGTTAGTGTTTAGGCTAGATTACAACCTTGATTTAATACCTTGAATGCAATTTGTTTGGTGAATGTTAGATGTTAGTGTAGTTAGGTTAATTTCGTGCCAAGGGCACTGTTTAGTATCAGTTTCATGTAACGACCCGGCCCAGCCCATTTGGCGGTCCATTCGGCGGCCCATTTGGCGACCCTTGTGGTCGTCGACCGTCGACCGTCGGCCCATCGACCGTGTCGTTACTCATCTGGACTTCCCACCCCTGGAAGTGGATGAGAACACTTGGTACCAGGATTCATAAACTTTAGTACTTAGCCTGGAGGTCTAGAGTTCGAATCCTGGGGAAGGCAAAAATCCACTTCCAGGGGTGGGAAGTCCAGATGAGTAACGACACGGTCGACGGGCCGACGGTCGACGGTCGAC
>NW_027434523.1:0-3959 GCF_044706935.1 Curcuma longa
TGTTGGTGCAAGCATCCGACGATCGAACCTAAATTTTGATTATGGCAAAGGGATTAAAAGTTAAGTCCATTTGTGATCTAACGGTTTGAATAAGTTTGCAGGAAAACCCTAAGTGTACTTAGGCAAAAGTCCTAGCTGCGGTTAGGCAAGGGAAAAACCCTAGGGGGTGGTAACCCTAGGTCATAGGGGGTGGTAACCCTATGCGGAAAGTATTGGTGGGTCGAGTGCTTCAGGCAAAAAGTCCTAGGGGGTGGTAACCCTAGGTGGGAACACGCTGGTGTCAGCGAACCAGGTGGAAGACTGGACCAGCCGGGAAGCGGAAGTCCAGCAGAAAGTCCGGGAGCATCGAGCGCCAAGCAAAAGGCCAGTCAATCTGGAGGATTGTACTGGCATCAGGTAATCTCTCCTGAGGGGAGTAGGTGAGGACGCGTTCCCCGAAGAGGGAACAGTAAGCGTCGGTTCGACCTAGGATTTCCGGTTGGAAATTCGAAGTCAGAACCGGACAGTTCGAAGACTGTGAAACCTATTTTCCTTATATATTATCTGTTGTGGTCTAACTTTTTCTTGCAGGAAACTAACATGTTTGTGCAGGGTTAGAATTGACCAGGATCGGTCAACCGAACATCTGGATCAGTCGATCGAACCTTGAGATCGGACGACCGAACCAAGGAGGAGTGCCGAGCGGATCAGATGAGGTGGTGAACATTTGATTGGTGGAGAACATTTGACCGCTTCTGATCAAAGCTTAATCACGAATTTCAAATTTGATTAAAATGCAAAAAGAAAGCTTCTGGTCACATTTGATTGGTTGATTAAGGGTGCAAAAAGAAAGCTTCTGGTCAAAGCTTAATTCAAGGATTTGATTCAACGTGCAAAAAGAAAGCTCTGGTCAAAACTTATCACAAGTTTCAAGGAGTTGATTAAACTTGCAAAAACTATAAAAAGTCCTTGGTGCTGCAACGTGGAGAATGCTCGAACAGAACATTGCTTCTTTTTGTGCTCTGCCGTGTGCTGCCACAAAGCTTCACCAACGTCCTACCATTCCGACAATTAGCCAATACGCCTCAACGCCTCATTTTTGTATGGTCGGTTTAGTTTCATTATAGCATTTGATTTGTAATACTTATTTTCGATATTATAGTTGTTGCCCACCGAAAGCGATCAACGATCGCGGGCCTTGGAGTAGGAGTCGCTCAAGGCTCCGAACCAAGTAAATCTTAGTGTCTTTGTGTATTGTTTATTTTTTATTCCGCTGCGTTTGTTTTACTCGTACGATTCCGAAACGAACGAAATAGCCGCGAGCGCTATTCACCCCCCCCCCCCCCCCCTCTAGCGCGATCTCGATCCAACATATTAAACATATGTTTGCATGACAATTAGGCATACTTTAGCAACTTCTAAGCATGGATTTAGAAACCTAGACATTGTATCAACGTGGCACTAAAACTAAGCAATGCTATCAACTGGTTTCATCATAAACGGCATGTTAACATCCAAAATGATTCCCTAACTTTAAACTTTGCATTTCACTCCTAATTAGCATGCACATGTAATGTAGCAACTATCAAGTAAAGCATAGAACTACTAGACAGGCTATGACTATCATAATTCATGTTTGTTAACATTCTAAAAGTGCGGAAATAAACAACATATAGAAAACTAGTTTTTAGCATTCTCAATAATGTATTCTTCATAATGCAAGTTCCCAAGGCTCTTGATTCTATGTTCCACCACATCACACACTTCACATCGTCTCTGCCGCCTCCGCTAATACAATTTTCCTTTGCCCTTATCTGCAGTATAAGGAAAATGAAACTATAAGCATAAAGCTTAGCAAGTATCATCCTACTCACAAAATAATACATATTTCGAAATCATGCTTTTGAAAACACATGTAAGAAAACATATAATCTAGACAGATATCATGGCATACTCATCACAATAAGCACATGAACTAAAATCATAAACTACTAATTGATTTCACATGGCACTATAGAAATCTAACTTAACTAAGCATGATCTTAAAAATTGATTTCACTTAAAGCTAATAATGAACTTTTAAAATTTATACATATAGTAAGTGAAAATACTAATCATCCTACTATAGGTCCGGCATTGTGCTAACTGTGCACGCATCCCTAAATAGATCTGAAGTAGCTAATGCCAAACTCATTAGGGTACTATGATGAGCTAGGGTTTATGCATTTTTAATCGATTCAATTTTGGGTTTTTACATGAAAATAAATTACAAAATGAATCGATTTGATCTTAATTGTCATTTATTGCATAATTTGAGGTTTGATATAATTTTTTATGATTTAATGGTGAATTTTGGTATTAATTTGGTTTTAATTGATTTTAGGGCTTGAACCGGACCCAACTCGAGCTCAACCGCGGTCAAATCGAATCAAATTCGTCAAATCGATCAAGCCAACATGGAGGGCATGACTTAGATCGAGCCCGATCAAAATTTCTGATTTTTTTGGAAACCCTAAGCAGCCCTAAACCCCAGATCAAGCGTGCACCGTTGAATCTGAAATCAAGGGCCCAGATCTTTTGATTAATCAAAGTATTTAAGCTTCAACTTTAGGGATGAACAGTGGCTGGCTGCGCACTGTTCACCGTCTTCCCAAATTCGCGCCCGACGTCTTCCCCTGCCCCGCGACGTACCAACCAGCCAGCCCCGTCCACCCATTCTTCTTCCATTGCGATCCTTGTTCCCGTGGGGGTTCTTCCGGCGGCCAAATGTGTATCTTCCGGCAGCGGGATTTGGCTTGACGGCGGGGGTTCTTCCGGCGGCCAATTTCCTGTTTCAGCTCGTTCCGGCCATCCACAATGAAATCCGGCGCCGCAATTCTTTGAGGGGTTCTCCTAGGAGCGCGGAGCATTCCGGAATTGCCAGCAACTCAATCGGAGCAAGATTGACATAGGAAATCCCGTTTGCCAGCTACAACGTGGTCTGCACAGTCTGATCACACGTGCACCGTCGGATCAGGATTCAATGGCCCAGATTCCTTGATTAATCAGCGGTATAAAATCAGAAAACTTACCCGATGAACAGTGGCTGCGCCTCCACTGTTCATCGTCCCAAACCGCGACCGCGAGAAGCAATCCCCTGCCTAGCAACGTAACCACACGGCCAGCCCCGTTCCTCCATTTCGCTTCCTTCGTGTTCCTTGGTCCTTGAAGAGGTTAGAACCGGTCCGTTGGGCGGCATTCAGCAGCTAGAAGCCAAGCGCCGGCGAGGGTTTCTCCGACGCAGCAGTCCTCTGTTCCTTGTTGTTCCGACGAGTTGCTGATCAATCCGAGGCCGCGCGGTGACGAGGGGTTCTCTGAAGACCGCGGAGTACATTCACATCACCAGCGATTCCATCAGAGCAAGAGGGAGGGAGGAAATTCCAGTTTGCAGCTCCAACCAGCTTCGTGCCGAGCTCTGTTTGAGCCAGAAGAGGGTTTCTTCGATTTTTCTGGGTTCGGGCATGCAAGAAAACAAGACCAACGACCACCTTGTAGCTTCCAGAGGGTTGTCGAAACCAACATTGTTGAATTTGGCATCTTGTTTGACACCAAACTGAGAAAGCGCGAAGAAAGGATATGCTGGGATGAATTTCTGATTTCTGTTCTTCAGTTTACTGCATTTTGCTATTTTTGCTTGCATTCTCAGTTAGCTCGTTTGTTAGCTAAACCTTGAATTGTTTCCATGTTGTTGATTCCTATTGTTAGTCAATTTGTTTAGTTTCATTTAATGTTCTTTTAACTTCAATTTCTGTTGGTTGTCTGATAGTTTTGATGTTTCTGTTCGTGCCAAATTGAAACGGAACAAAGTGACACTGTTCCGTGCCAAAACCAACTCTCCCGTGCCATTTCAACTTTGATAGGCTTAAGTTTAGGGTTTAGGTTTTCATTTGCTTAATTTAAAATTGTATTTCATTCCAAAACACCAAAACCCCATTTGTATT
>NW_027434524.1:0-2798 GCF_044706935.1 Curcuma longa
AGATCACACGTGCACCGTCGGATCAGGATTCAATGGCCCAGATTCCTTGATTAATCAGCGGTATAAAATCAGAAAACTTACCCGATGAACAGTGGCTGCGCCTACACTGTTCATCGTCCCAAACCGCGACCGCGAGAAGCAATCCCCTGCCTAGCAACGTAACCACACGGCCAGCCCCGTTCCTCCATTTCGCTTCCTTCGTGTTCCTTGGTCCTTGAAGAGGTTAGAACCGGTCCGTTGGGCGGCATTCAGCAGCTAGAAGCCAAGCGCCGGCGAGGGTTTCTCCGACGCAGCAGTCCTCTGTTCCTTGTTGTTCCGACGAGTTGCTGATCAATCCGAGGCCGCGCGGTGACGAGGGGTTCTCTGAAGACCGCGGAGTACATTCACATCACCAGCGATTCCATCAGAGCAAGAGGGAGGGAGGAAATTCCAGTTTGCAGCTCCAACCAGCTTCGTGCCGAGCTCTGTTTGAGCCAGAAGAGGGTTTCTTCGATTTTTCTGGGTTCGGGCATGCAAGAAAACAAGACCAACGACCACCTTGTAGCTTCCAGAGGGTTGTCGAAACCAACATTGTTGAATTTGGCATCTTGTTTGACACCAAACTGAGAAAGCGCGAAGAAAGGATATGCTGGGATGAATTTCTGATTTCTGTTCTTCAGTTTACTGCATTTTGCTATTTTTGCTTGCATTCTCAGTTAGCTCGTTTGTTAGCTAAACCTTGAATTGTTTCCATGTTGTTGATTCCTATTGTTAGTCAATTTGTTTAGTTTCATTTAATGTTCTTTTAACTTCAATTTCTGTTGGTTGTCTGATAGTTTTGATGTTTCTGTTCGTGCCAAATTGAAACGGAACAAAGTGACACTGTTCCGTGCCAAAACCAACTCTCCCGTGCCATTTCAACTTTGATAGGCTTAAGTTTAGGGTTTAGGTTTTCATTTGCTTAATTTAAAATTGTATTTCATTCCAAAACACCAAAACCCCATTTGTATTTGAAAACCCCAAAAAAGAACGACACCCAAGCTTGAATTAAATGATTTTCTACTAGTTCCTTGGAAAAATACGACTCGAGGCCCCTATACTTCGTTTATTTGCATTCGTTGTGGGTTTTCGATAAAATCTATAAATTTTAATTTGAAGCCCTATCGTGACACCTAGTTTAGGGCTTTTCAAATTTTGAAAATTTGAAAAGCCCTAAACTAGGTGTCACGATAGGGCTTCAAATTAGAATTTATAGATTTTATCGAAAACCCGCGATAAATACCGAAAAAGGAAGTATAGGGGCCTCGAGTCGTGTTTTTCCAAGGACTAGTAGAAAATCGTCTAGTTCGAGCTTATCGTGTCGTTTCTTTTTGGGTTTTTACATATGAATGGGGTTTTTGGGGTTTTTGAAATAAAATGCAATTCAAAATTAACAAGTAGATAAGAAAATGCAACTCACTAATCAAGAATGAAACTATTGAACCTAACTAATCCTAATGCAAGCTACATGAAACTAAGTTAATCAAATGAAATCTAAATTCAAGTGAGTTTAATTTAACAATTAAAAACTGAACTATTGAAACCCTAAATGCTTAAACCAAATTGTAAATCTAGCAAACCTATCAATTGGCATGAAGTTGGCTCAAAACAATGGATTGTTGGCACGCTACAGTAAGTTTCAAATGAAAATTTCGGTTGATCAGATTGAATGAATTGCAAAACCAAGCTAAACAATTCCTAAAACCAATCTAAATTCAAACACAAACTAAACATTAACCACATAACCACATTAACAAGACTCCTAAGACAAGAAGTTCAGAAAAACTCAGTTGCAGAAACCGAAATTTGCAGAAATGGAGGTTTTCAGAAATGCAGAAACAAGAATGCATCCAATCCTCTTTTCTTCCTTTGATTCCTCAGCTTGGCGTCAAACAAGCTTTACTGATCGCTTAGTAATCTTCACGTCGGTCTCTTGTGTGTTTGGTAGCTGCCCAAACCAAGAAACACGCCGGAAAAACCCTCTCCGCCGCGGAAATCAGCTTGGACAGTAACTTTTCGGATGGCAAACCGGGTTCCTTGCTTCCTCTCTTCTCCGATGATGCTGCTGTTGATACAAGGGAACTTCACGGTCCTAGGAGAACCCCTCCACGAAACGCGAGCTCCGGTTGCGCAGCAGAACGCCGGAAACTTCAAAAACAGGATGAACGGCGGCGGCAAAACCCTCGCCGTCGCGCGCCGTCCGGTCGCCGGATTATACCCAATCGGCCGGCGTTGGACTCTTCACCGATCAAGGAATGCAATGGACGAAATTTGGACGGATGGGGCTGCCTGTGGAGGTACGCTGTCGAACAGGGGATCGCGGTCGCGGGGGTTCTGGGACGATGAACAGTGCGGCGAGCCGACTGTTCATTCCCTAAGTTTTGCCTTTAATACTGCTGATTAATCAATCAATCTGAGCCTTTGATTTTGAATCCGACGGCCAGACTTGATCTGAGCTCTAGGGCTTCTTAGGGTTCCCAAAAAATTCTGGGATTTGGATCAGGCTCGATCCGAGTCATATCCTCCATGTTGGCTTGATCAATTTGACGAATTTGACTCGATTTGACCGCGGTTGAGCTCGAGTTGAGTCCGGTTCAAGCCCTAAAATCAATTAAAACCAAATTAATGCCAAAATTCACCATTAAATCACAAAAATTATATTCAAGCCTCAGATTATGCAATAAATGACAATTAAGATCAAATCGATTCATTTTGTAATTTATTTTCATGTAAAAACCCAAAATTGAATCGATTAAAAATGCATAAATCCTAGCTTATCA
>NW_027434525.1:0-4478 GCF_044706935.1 Curcuma longa
TATATCTCGCTAATATTTAACGAGATTCCATAATTAATATTTTGTTAATTTAACAAAATTAATTCACAAAATGTTATAAAATTTTGTACGAGAAGAGACGAAATTTCTTAGCAGAAATTCTTATAAAAAATTTCTTTCTTATCCGAATTTTTTCCCGGAAAAATTCTAAATAAAATTCGAGAAATTTTCTTTTATAAATAGAATTTTCTATCCAAAATTTCTCACTGAATTCTTTTCTGAATTCTTTCAGAATTCATTCGGAGGTCTTCCAAGGTCTTCAAGAATTCTTCCGAAGGTCTCCGAGAGGTCTTCAAAAATTCTTCCGAAGGTCTCCATGAATTCTTCCTGAGGTGGATTCGAGGATTTTTAGAGGCTACAGTAGGGACCTCGAGGAGGAATTGGTTTTGGTCTCCCGATGGGCTTAAGCTTCCCATGTTCCTCCTGAACAAACAGCTTAAGTCCATCAATAATAACTCATTCCACTAAAGAGTTATTATTGCACTACCGCACCAATCCCATATTATATTATGGGCTCCTTCTTACTATAAGTACATTAATATCCCTGTGTTTAAGATATCGTATGTCCGTTAATTAAATGAGTTACTGACAACTCGAATCTAATTAACTTCTAATCCAAGAGTAGTACCACTCAACCTTTGTTATCATGCGGAACTAAGTCCACCTGCAGGGTTTACATGATAACCCTTTATGAGCTCCTCAAGGGGACATCATCAACCTAGATTATAGGACACAGTTTCCTTCTATAATCAACAACACACCATGTACATAATACTACTTCCCAACTCATCGGGCCTTTTGATCTATCGCTCTAAATCTCACCCATTGATGAATCAAAAAAGTACATACTAAGCACATGTGTTTGTTATTATATTGGGATTAAGAGCATGTACATCGATAGTAATAGAGGTTTAGTTCAATTATATAGTCAGTATAAATCGAACAATCCTCAGGTGGTCCTGCTCAATACACACTAAGTGTACTAGTGTAATTCTATAGTCAAGACAGACTAAGACCAAATTACACTACAACCAGTCAAATGGTTTGTCCAATCCATCTTGGTTGTGAACACTGTTTATAATCTATAAGGAACTGATAACATAGTCTTCTGTGTGTGACTCCGCACACCATGTTTATCTACAATATAGATTAAGTGGACACTTGCATAAAAACTAAAAGCAAACATTGACCAAAAGTAATTCTCAGTTCAGAATGTTTTATTTACATTGATAGCTAGGATTCTTGTATACATCCCAACACTATCACTATCAGCAATCCCTATGGATTCGATCTTTTTATTACTTGACGATGACCGTATACTTGCGGTAGCTTTTATATTCCAATACAAGAAAAATATGATGAGCTAGAGCTAGCACAGAGAAGTTCAAGTGCTAGTGATAATAATGATGGATCTGAGCCTTCTGTTGGGAATGATCTAAATATCTGGTTGGAGGCAAGTGGAGGATCCAAAGCGGGGAGAGGATATTGAGAATGAGTTCTCTGAGCAGAACTCATCGAGTTGCTGGCACATCTTCTTCCACCCCACCAGTAGTAAGGGCATAGATTGAAAGCCTAAATGAAGAAGTTTCTAATTTACAGTAAGGGCATAGATAGAAAGCCTAAATGAAGAAGTTTCTAATTTGAAGGGCATAATTTTGCAAAGGGATGAAGAGATGAGAGAAATGCGCCGATAATATGATTTCATTATGTGACATCTTCAGTTAGGCTCCACTCCGAGTCAAATTCCGCCTAGTTCTGGTGATGACGGTGATGATGTTGATTCTTCATAAGCCTAGTTGTGTATCATTTTGGTTTTTCTCACAATTTGTATTGCTTTACATTATTTTTTCATATTTAAATCTTTTATTTTTTTATTAATTAATACTATTCTTTTATTTTGAATAGGGTTAGTGAAATCAAGGATAGCGGTGAAGTAAGTAATTATATATTATAATTAATTTATACAAAATAATATTTTTATTTTCTCATGTAGGAAAAGAAAAAGAAGCTTGGATGGAGAAGAAAGTGAAGCAGAAAGTATTTTTCGAGGGCGATGTCGTGGACGATGATACTTTTTATTTCTTGTTGTTTTGAGACTTCATTAGTTTTTTTGATACTTTGTTATATGTTTTGACACTTTGTTGGATGTTTTGAGGATGATGTAGGATTATGTGTTGGATATTGATGTGAATGTTTGTTTAACATTTATGTTATTCAGGATGATGCGTTTGAATTAATATTATTGTTTCATTGATGTTATGTTTCATTGATGTTAATGATTTATTAGTTGTTGTTATTAATATATTGTTTGTTTGTTAGGTTGTGATTGGTTTGTTGTGATTTATGTAAAGAATGGAATGATATGATGTGGTTGTGATATTTGTAAATAGGATTCATATTATAAGAGAATGAAATGAAGCTGTAGGAAATTTTAATGGCTTGCAATGAATTTTGCGATGAAAATAGTTTCATTGCAAAAGTATCATAATTTATTGTGCTATCAAAACACTGGCGATGAAAATAATTTTCATCCTCAATTTGGCGATGAAAAAAAAAATTCATCGCCAATTTGGCAATGAAAAACTAATTTCGTCACCAAATTAGCGATAAAAATATAATTTCATCGCCAAATTGGAGATAAAAACCCTGTTTGTCACCAATTTAGTGACGAAAATAGAATTTCATCACCTAATTGGTGACGAAAATAATTTTCATCGCCAAATTGGCAACAAACAGTGTTTTCATCACCAAATATGGTGACAAAAATAATTTTCATTGCCAAACTATTTTCGTCATCAAATTTAGCAACGAAAATTATTTTCGTCGCCAATTTGGTGACGAAAACACCGTTCGTTGCCAAATATCTCCATTTTCTTGTAGCCTCTCATTTGTTGGTGTAGAGAGCACTAGATGATTGAACCTTAGTTTTGATGATGGAAAGAAGTTCAAGTTATGTGTGTGGTGTGTTCTTATGTGTTGATCTAAGTGTGTAGAGAGTACAGGAAAGTTCTAGTTAAGGCTAGGCATAGGCAAGTTCTAGTGGAAACTAGGCAATGGAAAGTCGTGGCTGGAGGCTAGGCAACGGAAGCCCTAGCTTGGAGGACTAGGCAGAAGTCTTGGCAGATCAAGTGCACCAGGTGAAAGTCCAGGCAGATCAGGTGGACCAGATGCATGGCGGGAAGTCTAGATAGGTCAGGTGGACCAGATATTTGGCGAAAAGTCTAGGCAAGACAAGTGGACCAGTTGTCTAGCCGCAAATCCTGGGGGTTGATGATCGTAGCTAAGCAGAAAGTCAAACAAGTCTGGAGGACTTATTGGAAAATAGGTAAATTCTCTTGAGTGGAGTGAGTAAGGACGCGTTCTCAGTGTGGGAACAGTAGGCATTGGTCTAACCCAGGATTTCACTCGAAATTCAAAGTTAAGACAACTCCTTCCTGTTATCTTTGTTTTGTGCTAACTTATAAAGCAAAAAAGGAGGAGCGGGAACTTTGATTCCAGAGGCCCTTATCTAAAATCCAGACAACTAGAGTCCAGGCACTCAAATTTGGTCCAGGCAACTGGACGTCAACGAAATCGGGCCAGAGAAGCAGTGAGGTGGTGGAGTCCTAGTGGTTAAGGCACCTCAACTTCCAGACACACAGAGTGGTTTCAGGCACCTAGATTCGGATAAGCGTTGCGGAAGTCAAAGTTCATCCGGAACCTCCATGTCAGTATACAGGCGCCCTGAAAGGGATACAGACGCATGGAAGTGTCTGGTCAACAACGCCGATGGTGAATCAGCAGACTGCATGGAGGCGTGTGAAAAGGTTTCAAGCGCCCAGAAAGCCTTATATAAGAGCTTCGAGGGAGACCCTCAGAACATCAATTGAGAGACAACCGACGACTGTCTGTGCGTGAAGGTACATGATATGCCTTCCGCAAGTATACGAAATATCGTCAAGTAATAAAAAGATATCGAACCACATGGACCGTGGAATTGATCACTAAACTAGCACAATAAGAGTGGAGAGATTACGTATTTTGAGTTGGTGTGATGAAGAGAGAGTGTAGGCGAGCTCCTAAACCTCAAACAAAGAAAAATCAACTATGACAAATTAGGGAAAACGATCCTAGAACTTCGAATTCTTTGAGATTATGTTTGATTGACTATGGATCCTTCACCATTCCTCAATATTTGCACATTTGTAGGGATTCAAACCAAAGTATCCAATTAGACCTCGTCAGGTTTCCTCGGAATAAAATCAATGGCATTCTAGCGTCATGATTGTCAATTTGAGATGACCACAAATAGCCTGGTTATAGCTCTCCCGCTGTCACCCGGTCACTCCAACATACTACTAGTGTCCTACCCTCTGTTACAGGGTATCCATTTAAGGACCTTTCTATTAGGAAGTATACTGAAAAGACTTGCTCTTTTGTATATAAACATTTATGAAATAAAGTATCATGTTTTGGTCAAA
>NW_027434526.1:0-3621 GCF_044706935.1 Curcuma longa
TAAAGCAATATGCACACATATATCATTGAACATGGTAAACAACAAATCCATATGTACAATCATCCATAACACCTCGATTCCTCCTACATCCTAGAATCTAGAGGACTACTCCATAACGGAGGAATTACAACACGAAGAAGATTTGAAATAATACATTTTATATCCTAAAATCCAAGACAGAAAAAGGAAATAAAACTTATCAATGTATGTCTTCTTCTCCGCCTTGCAATCTCCTCGTTGACGGTGGACGGAGGCGATGGAGTAATCCCGAGACGGATGGATGGATCGTCGATTCTTGCTCCGGAAGGCGGCTTCGGTGGCTCTCAATCACTCCTAGGGTCTCTCCCAAGGTCTCCCCCCTTTCTTAGGGCTCTTAAGGAGGGTATTTATAGCTCCCTCGCCACACGGCAGGCACGCCTTCGTCACACGGCCGTGCCTGGGAGGCACGGCCGTGTGCTGTCGCTTCTCTGGAGAATAGACACGGCCGTGCCTGTGGGGCACGGCCGTGGCCAGTCGAGGCTCTGGAAAAATGGCACGGCCGTGCCTGTGGGGCACGGCCAGGGGCAGCCGCGGCTCTGGAAAAATGGCACGGCCGTGCCTGTGGGGCACGACCATGCTCTGGCTGGATGCTGGAGCGAAGGCACGACCGTGCCTATTTGGCACGACCCCTGGCAGTTGGTCCTCTGGTGGAAAGCACGGCCGTGCCTGGTGGGCACGGTCATGTGTTGGTTCTGCCTGTGAAGAAGCACGGTCGTGCCCTGGGGGCACGGTCCCTGGAGAAATGAGACACGACCGTGCCTGGGAGGCACGACCCTGTCTTGCCTTGTCTTCAATTATTTCTCCGTCTCACCTTTTTCGCTCCATTTCCGTCCTGCAAATACATAAACACACGAGCAGACCTCCGAACTAGAAAATGGAGAAAATCATGCCTAATGCACAGATAAAGGATGCAATGAACGTAGGAAATAGCATGAAGTACAGAAAGATGTGCAATTAAAGCATAAGAAACATATGTATACCCTACGCACATCACACCCCCAGACTTAAACTTTTGCTTGTCCTCAAGTAAAAATCCGCGTCTAGATTCAGATAAAAATACAAAGCAGTATAGATATCCTAAGCACATCGGTCTAATCTTATCAAACAGAAGCAATGGTAAGCATGATACTCAAAATCATCAAAACATGGCCTAGAAGAAGTTCTCTGTGCTCAGTGCAAAAGTGACCTTAGTCTAATTGGTATCAAAATCCTTACTTCAAGTCAAGTCGTCATGTTACCGTGTTCCTAAGTGTTCCCGGCCTTAGACACTTACCTGCCACAGGCTTGGTTCGTTTCTTCCATTGCATAAGGTCTCAAAGGATTAGCTCAAATTCAAGAGAATCAAATCATTTATTTCCCCAGTAACCCTTACCGGTCTCAAAGGGGTAAATGAAAAGTTTCCACTCTTGACACTTTTTTTCATCCCTTTTTTTTTATTTATTTGCACTGAATTGCAAGTAAAGTAAAGGAAGCATAGTTTTTTTTTTAGGGATTTAGATTTTTCCAAAAGAGCTTTCATGAATTGAGTTGGTCCAGTAACCAAAATGCAATGGAAGATCACCATGGAAACCCTAGTACTGATCAAGTCTCATGAATCATGACTAGTTTCAGAGATGTATCAACCTCCTAGATTAGGTAGTAGTGTAAGAGATCCTTAAACTAGGCCAAGTCTCAATTTTTTCAAGAAATACTAGCTCACTTCCTACTTTTGAAGATAAGAAAAGACCTAGTTCTAGGGATATTAACTACTAGTATCAAAATCGTCATCCAAACAAGAATCATGCTAGCATTTTTACATAAGGACAAACATTTAGGTGCCTATGGTGATTCTTGACATGTTATTTACCATGTATTCACAAAGCAAATTTCAAAACAAATTGCATAAACAAAATTTCAAAGCAAAGTTCAAAGCAAATTGCAAAACAAAGTTGCAAAATTCAAAGTAAAATACATTCAAAATAAAATGCAAATTATTTACACTATAAACAATTATTGCTTTTCCCCCAGACTTGAATCTTTTTACCATCTACAATAATCTAGAGGAGGAGGCGGATACCTAGGAGGAAATCTAGGAAGTTGATGTAGGTTGCCTAGACCCTCATGATACTGATATAGCAAGGCAACCTGCTGACATGTCAAATCCATGGACCTCATAAATTCCTCCTCTTTATTCCACTCCCTGTATTGGTGTCCCATGAAATCGTTCACCGAAGAATAGAAATCATCCGCCCTAGCAAAATGGTCCCGTACTTCCCTAAACTGCTCCTGGGTCATAGCACCATAGTCATCCATGTAACGACCCGGCCCGTCCGCCCGTGGGAATTCTCCTTATCCCACCATATGGGCCGTCGACCATCATCGTCCACTAGGACTTTCCACCCCTGCTCAGTGGATTTTTGCCTTCCCCAAATTCGAACTCTAGACCTGGAGGCTAAAGTACTAAAGTTCCTTGAATCTGGTAACCAAGTGAGATCAAATAGGGGTCGGGATAAGTAGAATTCCCACGGGCGGACAGGCCGGGTCGTTACAATAAAAAGCCACCTTTTTATTGTAACGACCCGGCCCGTCCACCCGTGGAAATTCTATTTATCCCGACCCCTATTTTTCTGTGGGTCATGGGTCGTCGACCATCGACCGTGCCGTTACCTACTAGGACTTTCCACCCCTGCCCAGTGGATTTTTGCCTTCCCAGATTTGAACTCTAGACCTGCAGGCTAAAGTCTAAAGTTCCTTGAAACTGGTAACCAAGTGAGTCACTTGGTTATCAGATTCAATGAACTTTAGTACTTTAGCCTGCAGGTCTAGAGTTCGAATCTGGGGAAGGCAAAAATCCACTGGACAGGGGTGGAAAGTCCTAGTAGGTAACGGCACGGTCGATGGTCGACGGCCCATGACCTACAGAAAAATAGGGGCCGAGATAAGTAGAATTCCCACGGGCGGACGGGTTGGGTCGTTACAAATAAAAAGGCGCACTTGGTTACCAGATTCAAGGAACTTTAGTACTTTAGCCTGCAGGTCTAGAGTTCGAATTTGAGGAAGATAAAAATCCACTGGGCAGGGGGTGGAAAGTCCTAGTAGGTAATGGCACGGTCGATGGTCGACGACCCATGATCCAAAGAAAAATATGGGTCGGGATAAGTAGAATTCCCACGGGCGGACGGGCCGGGTCGTTACAATCCAACTGACGTTGGTATGCATAGTGCTCTTCATGGAGCGTGTCAAGAGCACTACAGAATTCAAAAAAAATCATAAGCTGAGTCTGTCTCACCATATGCAAAAGAATGTCTGGTAGGCTCAGTCCCAGGGAAGGAAGGTTCATGATAAGAAGGTTCATGGTGATACAAAGTTTCTTGGGCTTGCTCTAAGTCTGGTTCATGTAAGGAGGGGGAGCGACTAGGTATTGGAGCACGTAAAAACTAGTTTTTGGCCTTTCTAATAGTAGTCCTCGGGTGAGGTAATGGAAATGGAAATCCATCGGGTATATTAAAATCATACCCCCCCCCTCGCACTTGCATATCATTCTCATCGTCAAACAAGTGTCAATATCAATCTTGGTTGTAATACCCGCAATTTTCCTTAAAT
>NW_027434527.1:0-1280 GCF_044706935.1 Curcuma longa
ATATATATATATAGGATTGATATCCTGCGCGGGTGATTTGCGCGACTGCGTCCCCGACATCTGACGTGGCGAGGAATTTCACTGTTCATCTCCGTGGACAGCGTGGCGCTAGCAAAACCCAAAATTTCATCCCGCGTTTTCCAAAATCCCAAAATCGCGCGGCTGAATCTTCATCTGCTCCACGGCGTCGGGCGAAAATCGCGATTGGATCCCTACCTTCCCTAGCCGGTACCAGACGCCGCGAGAAGACGCCGCCGCCACACAATCTCTGCGAGCCGTCGGCGTCCATTTGCCGCGAGAAGACGCCGCCCCCCGTGCCTTCGTCGGCCGACTCATCTTCGAAGGTCCCTACCTTCCCTAGCCGGTACTAGACGCCGCGCCGCCGCGACACAATCTCTGCGAGCCGTCGGCGTCCATTCCCCGCGAGAAAAAGCCGCCCCCCGTGCCTTCGTCGGCCGACTCCTCTTCGTAGTTCCATTCTTTTGTTCTATTTATGTTTGGACAGAAATACTTCTATTCCAATCTTATGTTCCATGTCTTCCCTCTTCGATTTCTTTCAATTTCTGGTAAATTATGTCAATTGTCAATTTTTCTTTGAAAGGTAAACTATCTGAGTGAGAGGCAGTACAGAAAAGAGAAGGAGCGAATGTAATGACTCCTACAAAATCATGGTAGAACCGAGTTAAATGCATTGGCAGCTGGCTGGGAAAGGGTACTCAAAAGCAGAATATCAACCTCCACTCGCCCTCCCTTATTCAAATGGTGGAAGCCCTCATCTGAGTTCGGCATTCCATTCGTCATAGAGGAGAAGCTCAACATTATCCACACTACGCTGTATGCTTTCTTGATTCTCTATAATATCTTGTCATTCTTTATAATTTTTTGCTATGGTTGATGTAGGCATGGTGTACTTTTATGGCTTAATTATTACCTTAAATTAGCAGATAAGGTTAATAAAATGCATAAAACAGCAAGATTAAGAGAATTTGAAATGCATAATAAAATTAGTATGTTCTGTTTCTATAGAAATTAGAGTGAAATAAATTTAACTGTTTTGTCATCTTATCTTGTTTATGTATATTTGACTTAAAATTCACATCAATAGAGGAGGCATTTGCATTTTACAACCAATATGCAAGAGAAGCCGGATTTAGTGCAAGGATGAATAATAGCAAGAAAGATAAGCTGACTAATGAAGTAGTTTGGAAAACATTTGTATGCTTTAAACAAGGACATACTGATGATCAACGGAATAAACAGACAAAAGGTGAAGGTGATCA
>NW_027434528.1:0-2194 GCF_044706935.1 Curcuma longa
TGTTGGCGATCTGGATCTCCGTCCTGCGTTCCGGATTCTATCCGCTCCGAAAAGCATAGAACCCCACAGGACAAAAATTTTATCCCGCCTGGATCAATTGACAAAGTCTACAAAAGACTAAGTCAATCGATCCTCAGGATCGCCGATTCCTAAATTACTTAACTACGGTTTACGACTAGTTCTAGGTACAAAAAAAACTGCGGAAAAATAAATCATACCAGAACCTTTTAACCTCGGAGCCTTCCGCTGTATTCCTTTCTTCTTCCTGGACGTTGGGTGGACAACGATCTTCCAGAACTAAAGGAGTTGCAATTTCCGGATGAAGATGCCTTGGATCGCCTTGCTTCTTCTCGCAGCAACTTCGCCTCTTCTTGTCTTCTTTCCAGGATCCGGCCACCAACCTTAGGAAAAGGTTCGGCCACCTTGAGCAAGAAAGAAAGGGGCGGAGGAAGAAGAAAAGGAAGAAGAAAAGAGGGAGGGAGGCGGCGGCACCAAGAGGAGAGGAGAAGAGAGGAGAGAATTCCGAAATCGATTCGATCTCGTAATCTTTGATCTCTTGAATGCTCTTGCCGCCCACCCCCTCCCCTCTTTTATAGCCTCACGCCCAAGACCAAGCTCTCTTTGCCAATTCAAAATTTTTCTTTAATTTTGATTGATTCCGCGAACCAATTCTAAATTATAGAAACTTCTTAAATCCTGGCCTTTAGATTGTCTTGCTTGGTTTCTAGCCGTTAGATCTTTTCAGAATTATTTAAAAAATAATTCCAAACCTTATCTTAAGTGGTCGGCCACCTTGGATGGGATTTGGTTCAATCCATGAACCAACTTTATATTAAAGAAGAAAATAAAACCGAACCGAAGAGATCTCATCCGTCGGATGCAACTTAATCTCATCTAACGGTTACGATATAATCTTCTTTAATATAACTTAATCCCCTTGATCCAATGGCCCTGATTTATTCCCTTGGGCGTGTGGTTCATTGAACCATGCTTGGTTCACCTCGTGAACCGGTTCTTCCTTCCAAAGAGAATTAAAACCGAACCGGAGAGATCTCGTCCATCGGACGCGACTTAATCTCATCCAACGGTTCTAATCTATTCTCTTTCTATTCCTCTTTATTTATTTCGATCCAATGGATGCAACTTGATCTAATCCCACGGATACAAGCTGATCTCATCCATTAACTCATCCTACGGTCGAGAACTAATCTCATCCAACGGTTGAGATTAAATCTCATCCGACGGCTGAGAACTAATCTCATCCGTTTGATTGCATCCTTTTGAAGATGTCTTTAGGCTACAGTGGGGACCTCGAGGAGGTATTGGATCTGGCCTTCTGATGGGTTTCGGATCCCGTATTCAACCCCGAATACACACCTACATCCATCAACAACGATCCATTCCACTAGAGGATCATTGTTGCACTACCAATCCAATCCCCAAATTACGTTATGGGTTCCTTCTTATTATTTTATGCATTGCTCCCCGTGTTTAAGATATCGTATGTCCGTCAATTATCTGAGTTCACTGACAACTCAATAATCGACATCTAAGACCTTGAATAGTACCACTCAACCTTATTGTCAGCCGGACCAAGTCCACTTGCAAGATTTGACTTGACAATCCTTATGAGCTCTCCAAGGGGACATCATCAGCCCTACTGGGACACGGATTCCTTCTATAATTAATGACACACCGTATAAATAGTAACATCACCCAACTTACCGAGAATATTTGATCTGACGGAAAGATCTCACCCTTTGGTAAATCAAAGCAATAATTACTAAGTATAGGTGCCCATTTATTACATCGGGATTAAGAGTGCATAATTATAATAACAGAGGTCTTGTTCAATTTGCGAGTCAGTGTAAATCGAACAACCTCAATGGTCCTACTCAATACACACAAAGTGCACTAGTGTAATTCTACAGTCAAGACAGACAGTCACCGAATTACACTACAACCGTTCCCGATGGTTTGTCCAAAGTCATCTTGGTTGTGAGCCTTAGTTTATAATTCACAAGGGACCGATAATCATGGTCTTCTGTGTCTCACAGACACCAAGTTATCTACAATGTAAATTAAGAGGACTTTATTGCAAAATACACTATTGCAATCATTTGACCAAAACATGATACTTTATTTCATAAATGTTTATATACAAAAGAGCTAGTCTTTTCAGTATACTTCCTAA
>NW_027434529.1:0-3564 GCF_044706935.1 Curcuma longa
GATTCTGATGCCCGAAGAGTTCCTTGAGATTGAGCATCATGTCATAAGCAGTAGGCATGGCCTGATGCTGATGTTGCAGCACATTTGACATAGATGCCAAAATGTAACACCGCGCCATCTCATCTGCCTTCACCCACTTCCTATGTCTCTCTATCTCTTCTTCAGTCGCATCCTTCTCAGGTAAGCTAGGACAGACCTCGAGAAGTACAAACTTGTACTCCTCGGCAGTTAGGACAATGTCCAAGTTGCGTTTCCAATCTATATAGTTAGGACCAGTAAGTTTGTTTTCTTTGAGTATAACGGCTAGTGGGTTGAAAGCCATTCTGAAAGTCCTGAGAATCACAAAAGTGAAATTTGGTCAAAACTTTAGAATTTTAAAATTATATTGATTCCTCAAACAATATAATTTAAATTCACCAACACCTCAAACACCGGGAATTTAGTAAGCCACGATTGTGTGGACGTTTACTAATTCATCATTTGTAAGAGGAGGTTTTACCCATTAATTTTACTATCTTGTCAACTTAACTTTATGACAAGTAAAATTAATAGTTGGTTTATCTTTGGCCACACAAAATAATAGCAGTGACTCCGATGGGGAGGATACTATTATATGTGTTCTAAGTGTTCACCATTACTTGACACTAAGGTAATTATTTAGGATTGTGTCCCTTCAGATGGAGAAGATCACACGCTCTTAAATAATTTCCTATAGTCATCCATTAAGGAAGTTTGATCCAGTGATCTGCAAACAAACTCATCCGATGGGGAGGAAGGCACTCAGAGCCAACACATAAGTTTGAATGCATCACTATCAAACCAGTAATGGAGGCCGCGGGATTTTTTTAAAAAAAATCCCTCTCCCACTTAGTTATTTGGATTTGAGGAATTTTAATTATGTACGCATATTTAATTATTCCAAAATTGGTTTCCAGGCAGTGGCGAGGCACATCGGCCTTCTTGGTTATTGGAGCATCAACCACTTTCTAAGACAAAACCAATTAAGGACATCATTAAATTATGCATTCATAATTTCCCACTAAAACCCTTAGGTATTTTAATTATGTATACATATTAACTTGTTCAAAGAAATTGGTTTCCAGGTCGTGGCGAGGCACATGGCCTTCTTGGTTATTGGATCATCAACCACTTCCTTAGACAAAACCAATTTTAAGAACTTATTAATAATGTACCCATAATGTCCCTCTAGACAAATCCTTAGGGGTTTTACCTATGTAATTCTATGCATAAAAGAAATAATATGCAATTACATAAAAACAAGGGATATAATAAAAGCAGCATAAAGAATAAGCAATAAAAATATGGAAAAATAATTTTCCAACTATTATGGCCTTTTTCAATATCCGCCGTTCTTCAAGAAGCCTCCCTTTGACTTAGTCGCGTCTTCCTTGTTCCGCTGCGCATCCGGTTCTCACCACGCAAGAAGAAGTCCGCAACAACATAAAATAAAATTTACATCCATCGATCCTACACCCCACGAAGGGGTTTTACATGTAATCTAGATCGAACAGTAAATTAAAACTATACAGCGTCCCGCTGTGCTTAATTATTATTACACCCATGCACATCATACAATACATACATATCACAATTCAGGCCATAATAGTTGGATCTAGGAATCCTGCAACCACAGAGTTAATCTACTTGCAATTCCTACTATTATCCTGCCTAAATTTATGCATGAAAAGTGCATAAATAACTGAAACCAAACACACAGAGCCCTAACCAATGCTCTGATACCATTGATGGGAAAGTCTTGAAAAACCGTTCCGGTTGATTCTTGCAGAACAAAAATTTTTCGGAAACGATTTCAAGTTGCCCTCATAGTCGATCAAACGAAGTTTGATCGACGCATTTAGATCATTGGGCTCTTGTGTTTGGTTTACAGGATCCAAGATAAAAAGGATAATTTAATTAACGCGGAAACATTAAATTATACCTTTTCTTCGGACTGTTGTGAAGGATGTGGATGACCCCTCGATCTTCTGCTGTATTCCTCTCCTCTTCTCGAACGTTGTGTGGGCAACGATCCTTCGAGAATTTCTCCACCAGAATTCTACTCTCCGATGGCTAGCAAACTTTCCTTCCTTCTCTTTATCTGGGAGCCAACCCTGGAGAAAAGAGAAGAGGAAGAGGAGGTGGTGGCTGCCGACCAAAGAGGGGTTCCGGCCACCAAAAGGTTTTTGTTTCGTGTGTCTCAAACCCTTTGCAAGCCTCCTCTTTTATAGCCTAGCCATCTCATAAACTTGGTATGATTTGAATCATAAACTTGGTATGATTTGAATCATAAACTTGGTATGATTTCAATCAATCAGATCGGAGAATTTGGTATGATTTCGGAAGTAACCAATTCGAACCCAGAGGCTTAATCGATCAAGGAATCGATTAAGGCTCGTAACTTTTTCTCATTAAGCCTGGTAATCGATCAGGTGATCGATTACCAGCCTGGTAATCGATCAGGTGATCGATTACCAGCCTCCGTAATCGATCAGGTGATCTAAGCCTGATTACGGAGCTTTGGTAATCGATCAGGTGATCGATTACCAAGGTGTGTAATCGATCAGTTGATCGATTACACTGCTTTGTATGGGTTCGAATGCCTAGTTTCTTCACGAATTCTTCCAAGGCGGATTTGAGGATTTCCAGAGGCTACAGCAGGGACCTAGAGGAGGAATTGGTTTAGGTCTCCGATGGGCTTAAGCTTCCCATGTTCTTCACCGAACACACAGCTTAAGTCCATCAATAATAACTCATTCCACTAGAGAGTTATCATCGCACTACCGCACCAATCCCATATTACAATATGGGCTCCTTCTTACTATAAGTACATTAATCTCCCTGTGTTTAAGATATCGTATGTCCGTCAATTAAATGAGTTACTGACAACTCGAATTTAATCAACTTCTAATCCAAGAGTAGTACCACTCAACCTTATTATCATGCGGACAAGGTCCACCTGCAGGGTTTACATGATAATCCTTATGAGCTCCTCAAGGGGACATCATCAGCCTAGATTATAGGACACAGTTTCCTTCTATAATCAACAACACACCATGTACATAATACTACTTTCCAACTCATCGGGCCTTTTGATCTATCGTTCTAAATCTCACCCTTTGATGAATCAAAGAAGTACATACTAAGTACATGTGTTTGTTATTATATCGGGATTAAGAGCATGTACATCTATAGTAACAGAGGTTTAGTTCGATTATATAGTCAGTATAAATCGAACAATCCTCAGATGGTCCTGCTCAATACACACTTAGTGTACTAGTGTAATTCTATAGTCAAGACAGACTAAGACCAAATTACACTACAACCAATCCAATGGTTTGTCCAATCCATCTTGGTTGTGAACACTGTTTATAATCTATAAGGAACTGATAACATGGTCTTCTGTGTGTGACTCCGCACACCATGTTTATCTACAATATAGATTAAATGGACACTTGCATAAAAACTAAATGCAAACATTGACCAAATGTGATTCTTATTTCAGAATGTTTATTTACATAGCTAGGATTCTGGTATACATCCCAA
>NW_027434530.1:0-1611 GCF_044706935.1 Curcuma longa
CCAGCAGTTTCCGTGCTTTCAGAGCTGAGAGAAATTTCTTGGCCTTTCTCTTTGGTTCTCCGATAAATTCAAACTTAGACTCTGCCTTAGGTTGGAATACAACTCTTCGTTTACGACACTCAATGGAAGCACCGTACTTACTCAGAAAGTCCATTCCCAAGAGGACACTATAATCATGCATGTCCAACATTATAAGATCACTATAAAGTTCTCTTTCTGAAATTCTGACTTTCAGAACTTCCACGACTTCTATTTTTAGTCTAGACCTATTTCTGTTGCTTGATGCTGTTCAGGTAGTGCTCCGTGATTAAAGCACTACTGATTAACTCTTCTGTAGTCTGCGGTCTATTAATTCCGCTGACCACATTCAGAGCTATCTCAAGTCTCAACATTTTGAGCATAAGTCTAACCCTTTCTCGTTCAATGCTGACCAGCTCTGGACCTAAGCGAGCTAGTCTGTTGAATTTCTTCACGGCTTCCTCTACTGATAGGTTGCCTTGATGAAATTCAGTGAATTCATCATAATGCCGGTTAGTAACCCGCATATGAAAGAATTCTTCGAAGAACTCAGCTTCGAAGTTGGCCCACGTCATTTGATTTATTTCTTGCTTGGCCTTCACCCGTTCCCACCACATTCTAGCGTCTCCTGCTAGGCAGAAGGAGGCGCACTTGACTTTCTCATGCTCTGGCCAGTCCAGAAGCTCCATTGTACTCTCCAGGATTTTGAACCAGGCTTGGGCATCCCATGGTTCGCTAGTGCCTGAAAAGGTTTCTGGCTTGAGCTTCTGCCACTGAACCAGATATGCTTCTCTTCTTGCCCCTCCTGTTGGGGCTTCTGTTACTGTTGGTGGGACTGGTACTCTACGTGGGACCTCTGTCACTATTGGTGTCTCCACATTCGGTCCTGGTGTAGCAGTGGGTGTAGTCTGCTGATTTGCCCTCAAAGTGGCTATCTCTTGCTGTTGCTCAGCTATCTGTCTCTGGAGCTGAGCTACTATCTCCACGAGATTAGGTGGAGGCACTGTGTCATTTGCCTCTTGCTGAGGCTCACTAGTTGGTGCCCTTCTAGTTGGGCGTCCTCTTGCCCTTATCTAGAAAAGCAGAGGACATACCTATTTTACTACAACTATATTAAAGTGCCATCAGGTATAAGCATGCTTCCGTTAACTATAAATTATGAAAACTAGAATGCATAGGTTGCTATCAGGTATAAGCATGCTTCCGTTAACTATAACATAAAAGCAAGAAAGCATTAGTAATGTGAGAGGTACTCTTACTTGGAAGCTGCAGGTACGATGCTGGATGTGTGTGTGGAGGAAGGATAGAACTTGCTCTGATACCACTCTGTAACGACCGCCCTTCTTACCCCTAAGGCGATCCGTTACTTATACTTGCTAAAATCTACTATTAATTTAAAATTTCTTGCTATGTGATAGTTGAGTAAACACATGCTCTCAAATAAGTAACATAAAGTCTAACCATAATAGTAACAATGACCCAAACAATAATTACAATCTAAGAGCATGGAGAAGGGAGTAAAAATTCTAGTTGCACTAGTATCAGTCGACTGGCACACTGGTCCCAGTCGACTGGCACTATAGCCAGTCGACT
>NW_027434531.1:0-1213 GCF_044706935.1 Curcuma longa
AGAGAGTATTATTTCAGACAGAGATCCTCGCTTTACTTCGCGATTTTGGCAGAGTTTACAGCAGGCACTGGGTACGAAGCTCAGATTCAGCACAGCTTTTCATCCTCAGACTGACGGTCAGTCAGAGCGCACGATTTAGACACTAGAGGATTTATTACGAGCTTGTATTCTGGACTTCGGTGGCAGCTGGGAGGATCATTTGCATTTGGTAGAGTTTGCGTATAATAATAGCTACCACTCCACTATTCAGATGGCGCCATTCGAGGCCTTATATGGTAGATCGTGCCGATCTCCAGTATTATGGGAGGAGGTTGGCGAGAGACAGTTTTTGGGTCCACAGAGTATTCAATAGGATGCCGAGCTTGTACGTACTATTAGACGACGGATGTCAGAGGCCCATGATAGACAGAAAAGTTATGCAGACCAGAGACGTCGCCCATTGGAGTTCTTGGTAGGCGATCACGTGTTCTTACGAGTGTCACCCACGAAGGGGGTGAAGAGATTCGGATTGAAAGGAAAGTTAGCTCCCCGATATATTGGTCCTTTTGAGATACTGGAGCGGGTTGGCGAGGTTGCATACCTAGCATTGCCTCCGACGCTTGCGGTATTCAGTGTACTTCATGTATCTATGTTGCGGAAATACATATCTCATCCTTCGCATATTCTGAGGGAGGTACCTGTTCCTCTCAGCCTGACGCATCCTATGAGGAGATTCCGGTGCGGATTCTTGACCGGAAGGAGCGACGAGTACGGAGAAGAAGCCGTTCGACTTTGTCTAAAAGTCAGATGGCAGCATCATACGGATGAGGAGGCTACGTGGGAGTTGGAGGATGTCATCCGAGCTCGATACCCTCATCTATTTGCTTGAGGTATGATTTAAATTTTTACAATGTTTCTGCATAGTAGTATGTAGTTAATAAGTTTGGGGACCAAATTTTTGTTAATTGGGGAGAATGTAAAATACCGGGTAATTTGCAAATAAATTTACCATAATTATTAAGGTTTAAAGAGGGAATTGATGAAGCAATTTGAGAGATTACCTTGGAATAATCCCTGACCCAATTAAGAAATTATGGGCTGGACCCATTTAGCTAATTAAACCTTAATTAGAGCCCATATGCAAGGCCCAATTAACCTTTAGGGTTATAGGGTTAAAGGATAGTGGGTTCTTGGATCCGAACCCATTAAGAAAGCCTTAAGTTCGCGACTCCCT
>NW_027434532.1:0-2323 GCF_044706935.1 Curcuma longa
AGGCTTATCAGGGAAGCAATCAGGGGGAGTGTCCACTGGCAAGGGGAAGAGAGTAGAGAGGCGCAGTTGGGGCTCCGATCGCAATCTGGACGGCGCTCACTAGCAGTGCGCTCCCGAAAAATAGAGGCGTCGTCGCAGGAACCGCAAGGAAGAAGAAGATGGCGTTCCGTGAGGAGGAAGAAGGGAAAGGGTCGGCAGTGCTCATGCAACCGACGACGGCTCCCGAGCAGAGAGGAGAAGAAGAGAGATCGTGGCTTCTCACACTAGGATTCCACGCAGAGGCAACGATTGGACCAAGTGCTTCTTCGCTTCTCGCAACGATTGATGAAGCGAGCAGCAGCGTGGAGGCGGCGAGCGAGGCGCAGCGGCAGAAAGCAAAAGCAACGACCACGATCAGAAGAGGGCTCCAGCGTCCCTCTGTGATGCCAAACGAAGAGAGACAAGGAAAAAAAATCCGCAGGTAGCGGCGGCTGCGAACAACGACTTCGTCGGGGATACCCAACAACGAAGCGTGAGGAACAGAAGGAAGAGGGTGGTGGGTGGCAGCGTGGCAGCGGAGAAAAAAAAATTAGGATTTTAGATAACTTGCTCTGATACCATGTTAAAACTATCTTAACCTCAAAGAAAATATGTACAAGGTTTATATAGCCAGCATAACCCTAAGATCATAAGAGAAAAAGACCTATCTACCCCTGCTTCTCACAACATTCTTAATGCAACCATGGAAGGTAAAGATAGAATCACAAAAATACACACATAGGGAAACTAGGTTGCGTGCAATTTTATATATCACAAGCAGTAAGTTAGGATATTAATACGAAGCATCACACAAACAAAAGAGAAATCAGTTGCAAGCAGAGGACAGTATCAATAATGATTAAATATAAGATATATAATTCTAAAGTACCTTTTTAACAACCTGAGAATTGAAATTGAGAGTGTTAGAGAAACTGTCACATTTGTCAGGAGAAGATGGCTTTCTCTTCTTACTACCAAGAAGCTCACTGGTCTCTTTAATGAAGAAAGCTGAATTACATGGCAACTGCTCTTTCGCCTGCAGATCTGATGAGATTTGGAGAGTTGCTAGGATATGGCCAAATATCTGCAGCCAGTTTCCAAATGGGTAACAGGGGTTATAGATATCATTTAAAACCTTGTTGTGTTCTTATCAAGAACAGAAAAAAAAACAAGGAACTTTAGAACAAATCGGTTAATTATAAATGCATCGGTAGGCATGACATGCAACTTGGAAATAAATGTATATAATAAGAATACAATCACAAGGATCGAGGTTGAGGTTATCATTTGAAGAGATTGGTTCTAAAATGCTACCCTGTATACCCAAACTTATCATGAAAAAATTTTCCAGATTTTACAAGGAATAAAAATATCATAGTGGCAGAATGAAGAAGCATAATGGAAATGCACCTCATCTGCTTCCTGATTAAGACAAACCACAGTCTGGTGTAGTATTGCCTTCAGTCTCTCTTTCTTATATTCTGAAATCTCTTCACCAATTACTCTGGCAAAAAACGAAATGGGAGGATGATAACTTTGATCAGTCTCGCCATTCTTTGGAGTAACAACAGTTTCAGCCTCTCCTGTTTGGTATCCTAAAAGTGACTCCAAATCTGACACGAAAGGAGGTGAAACATGGCCACCATTTTGAGGAAACAGCTCCAAGAAATGGTGCTTGTAATAACCATGATAATCAGGTCCAAGTTCATTCTTGATAGAAGAACTTCCAGACATCCTAAAGATGATAGATACCCTGTGATAACAACAGACATTTTCTAATCACACATATAAAGGGTAAGAAACTATAAAAGTGAGCAAAATCTACATTATGCAAGTAAAACATTATGTGTTTCTCAAAGTTGTGCCCATACCTAAACCCATGCTACAGACAACACGAAGTATGCTTGCATTGCTAAACTTTCCAAAACCAGAGGTTCTACCAAACTTTTACTTTAAAACATACAAGAACAGAGCAGAACCTAATCACGATGAAAGGGGAAGAGGCTGGCGGCACTAGGGTTTTGACTCTCAACTGACGACGCACTTTTAAGGAGGGATCATGCGATCATGAATCGCGATTGGGATTCCTTGCCTTCTTCGCGCGGCGGCCGATCGGAGGAGAAGATTGCTATTTCTTCCTCTTCTACACGTGTGATGGTCGATCGGAGGAGATGGGGTCGTGATTTCCTTCCTCTTCTACACGTGTGGTGGCCGATTGGGGAGAAGGGATGACGATACCTTTCCTATTTTGCACGCACACGTGATACTATTCTTGTATGGACTTATTTAAATAAGTCTATTAAAT
>NW_027434533.1:0-1217 GCF_044706935.1 Curcuma longa
TGTTAGGATCGGTGCGTTCGCTAGAGGGGGGTGAATAGCGATTTTTGACTTTTCTCTGCAAAAGTGTTAGCGGAAGCAAAATAAATAAGAAAGAAAAAGATCACAATCGCTAACCCGTTCGATTTTACTTGGTATCCACCTCTACGAGGTGACTAATCCAAGGATCCACACACACACCACACGATCTTCCACTATGAGAAAACTCTCCTTTTCGAATCACCCTTCGAAGGCGGAGAAACCCTCACAATGCAATGTCTTCCTCGTACAAGATCTCTAATGAAGTATGAGAGGAAGAGAAAGCTTTTACAGATCTCAGAGAGCAATGAAAGAGATGAAAGAATTGAATTCTTGGTCTCTGCGACGTTGACTGCTCTTTTTATGAATTTCAGTGCCCCAGTCGACTGCTCCTAAGGCCAGTCGACTGATGGGCTTCAACGGGAATTAAATATGCATTTAATTCGCCAGTTGTCACCCCAACGGCAGTATATCAGTCGACTGCTCCATGGCCAGTCGACTGCTCCAGTCGACTGTCAACTCGACTGATTTTTCTGTGCTTGTCTGTGTGTGCTCCGGATCAACCCCAGTCGACTGCTGGCAGGGCCAGTCGACTGCCACAGCTGAAAACTTCCCTTTTCAGCTTCTCTTCACTCCTTAGCCTTGATGCAAGCCTTCAAACGTCTTCCACAAGCCTCGTGCTCTTCCTTGCACTAGCTTGAGACATTTCCCTCGACTTCATCGTGCTAAGACATCCTTGCCAAGAGGCCGCGCCTCCGGGACTTCATCCTTGCCAAGAGGCCGCGCCTCCGGGACTTCATCCTTGCCAAGAGGCCGCACCTCCGGGACTTCACCAATTGCCAGGTCTCCACTCCTGGGCTTTCCTGTGGACTCAAACCACACATGTTAGATAACAACACATTGCCTAACTTAAACCCATTTTAGCCAAACATTAAAATCCAATCACTTGGGGCACGATTGCACCAACAATCTCCCCCTTTTTGATGTTTGGCAAAAATCATTTAAGTTAGGTCTTTAAATACAACATGTATAATATCACCATGCATAATCATGCTTTAACCAGAATTAATCAAATAAGCATAAACATTTAGCATGAATAAGTAATCATTAAAGCCTAACTTTCCATTTCATTCTCCCCCTTTTTGACATACAGCAAAAAGAAATAGGGAATATCAGAGCAAATAATGCATAAGAATTCAATC
>NW_027434534.1:0-1622 GCF_044706935.1 Curcuma longa
GGTGACTCCCAAAATCGGCAGCAAGGTGGGGAACCGACAGCAACGAAGCAAGGCAAGGTTCTCTCCGGCGATGCCCTCCGATCAGCGACCACACAACAGGGGCGGTGATGATAGGGAGAAGCTTTGGCGTGATCGGTCAAAGGGGCACCAAATCACAGAACGAAGGGGAGAAGGAAGAAGCAGGTGGTGTGTCGGCTGGAATAAGAGGAAGCAACAGAGTATTTCCTTCATCGCCAGATCTCCCCTTCTTATAGAACCGAACTCCTTCACAGCAACGCCGGATTCCTTCCATCTCTACTCCCTCGATCGAACAAGGAATCAGATCTTATCTCCTTCCTTGTTTGTGCATAGGACAGCCAGTTGAGGAAGAGAAGCTTCCTTCTTTGCACGAGATCGATGAAGAGAGATCTGTTGCCTTCTTTGTTCATGGTCGGCGCTCGATGGTGAACAGCGCTGATCGCACATTTGAGGAAAGGGAAGAAGCCGTATGCGGCTTCCCTTGAACCAACACCGACTTGATTTTTAGGGTTTTATTTAACCGAGTCTAAACCTGGTTCAACTCAGGTTCAGGTCTGATTTGATTTGGTTTGTAACCAAATCTATTAATTAAACAACCAAACGAATTCCGATTTGACCCAAACAAGTTTCATTTGTTTCATCTTCTCAAGACGAAGCCCCTCATGCCTTCCAACATGAACTAAACCAAGTTGGTTCAATCTTTGGTTCAAAATTGATTTGTCTGGTTTGATAACTAGAACATTTCTGATTTTATTCATTTCATCTTTTCAAGATAAAATCCATCATTATGCCTTTGTCCGGTCTAACCGGATTTCTTTTGTTCTGAGAATCTAATTCTCAAACTCGTTTTAAGTCCTTCCAAAACTTGTAATGCGTGTGACCCAATAGGTTTCTGGTTATGTTGGCCTTCCGTAATTAATCCTTAATTTTGGATCGATCATGAGTGGAACCTAGTAGTACATCATGATCCCCAATTGACCGAAAAATCAACAAGTAATTTCAAAACAAATTCTAAACCCTTCAGCAGCTTTAATGAAACGTGCCTCATTCCTTTCACCGTTTTATACCCGCTGGGTTCATGACATGGTCTGTGTGTGTCAGTCCCCACTAGGTTGACTACATCATACCTAGCCCAAGCTTACTTCCTTGTTCTGCGGATTCGAGTTACTCGTACACATGTTCAAGATTACGTATTGCTTTGGCCAAAGACTTTCAGTAATAATCCAAACAAGTGGTCGTAGGATATACGTCTCTTTTACAAAGAGGGTGAATCTTCTGTGGGCTATTCAAACACCTTCGGGCACTTCAACTTATACCCAATCATCTTGGGTCCACACCTTAACTTGGAGATGCTTGCTTAAGATGTTAAAGTATAAGCCACAACCAAGGTGACTTGAATACCACAAGTCTAAGGAAACTCGCACTTAAGCTGCACTGAGAACTTAGTTGACATACAAAAGAACCACATGAAGTCTCACGACAGGTCACTCCAATGAACTAGCTACCTTTAACTAGCATCCACGTTTAACTCTCAACATCCAATGTCTCCAGCTAGTGAGAGCTACTGCTTGGTAAACCAAGGAGTATAAACGTGCTAGTCTCAA
>NW_027434535.1:0-1046 GCF_044706935.1 Curcuma longa
GAAATAATATTAATAATTTCTTAACAAAAACTTCAATCAGAATTTCTTAACAAAATTTTTTCTCTAAAAAAATAATTTCTAAATTCTTAAAATTTCCTATCCAAAATTTCATATAATTTTCTTAGGTGGATACGAGATTTTATCCAGAGGCTATAACAGGGACCTATAGGAGAAATTAGTTTTGGTCTTCTGATGGACTTGGGCTTCCTGTGTTCTCCCTGACACCCCAACTCAAGCTCATTAATAATAACTCATTCCACTAGAGAGTTATTATTGTACTATCGCACCAATCCCATATTATAGTATGGACTTCTTCTTACTATAAGTACATTAATCTCCCTATATTTAAGATATCGTATGTCCATCAATTAAATGAGTTACTGACAACTCAAATTTAATTAACTTCTAATCCAAGAGTAGTACCGCTCAATCTTATTATCATGTGGACAAAGTCCACCTACAGGGTTTACATGATAATCCTTATGAGCTCCTCAAGGGGACATCATCAACCTATATTTAGGACACTTATTTCTTCTATAATCAACAACACACTATGTACATAATACTACTTCCCAACTCATCGGGCCTTTTGATCTATCGCACTAAATCTCACCCTTTGATGAATCAAAGAAGTACATACTAAGTACATGTGTTTGTTTATTATATTGGGATTAAGAGCATGTACATCTATAGTAACAGAGGCTTTGTTCGATTATATAGTCAGTATAAATTGAACAATCCTCAGATGGTCCTGCTCAATACACACTTAGTGTACTAGTGTAATTTTATGGTTAAGACAGACTAAGACCAAATTACACTACAACCAGTCCAATGGTTTGTCCAATCCATCTTGGTTGTGAATACTATTTATAACCTATAAAGAACTGATAACATGGTCTTCTGTGTGTGACTCCGCACACCATGTTTATCTACAATATAAATCAAATGGACACTTGCATAAAAATTAAATGCAAACATTGACCAAATGTGATTCTCATTTTAGAATGTTTATTTACATAGCTAGGATTCTGGTATACATCCCAACA
>NW_027434536.1:0-1471 GCF_044706935.1 Curcuma longa
GTCTATGAGGCAGGGGTGTGCCTCCGTTCATCAAGATAATTGCACATGACCTTGCCAGATTACAAGCTTCAACAGCACATGGTCGTGCCTCCCAGACACGGCCGTGTCTCATTTCTAGTTCCACGCTAGGACATGGCCGTGTCTCACAGACACCGTCGTGCCCCTTCCTCAGAATCACACCTGCACATGGCTGTGTCTCCCAAACACGGCCGTGCCTCCCTATCAGTGAAGCGGCTTCACATGGCCGTGCCTCCTAGGCACGGCCGTGTGACGGGGGCGTGCTGGGGTGTGCTTGGACCCTATAAATACATCCTTATGCACCTTTTGGAGGCTGTCTTGGGTCATTCTCCAAAACCCTAGGTCTTGGCTTGGGGGAAGGTGCCTCCCCACTCTTGGGGAGGCCCTACACTTCATCTCCACCTGTCCATCCTACACCGGAGCAAGAAGAACTTCAAGAGGATGCCCACGCTTTAAAGATAAGTCTTCCCCTTTCTTGTGGATGACTATTTTCATGTATTCTTCTTGTAATCTTCTTGTAATGGAGTAGATCCTTGAGTTTAGGATATAGGATGAACATCTATGTAATGATGGTGATGTAAGAACTAGTTTATGTCATTTTTCCTATTGAATGAAGTGTTTACATTTATTTCAAGTACTATGTGCCTTGAATGTGTTTGATGAAATGTTTATGTGAGCACATATGCATGATTATGAGGGGTAGATTACTGTGTAGGGATATCCTAGGATCGTATACCGGGACGCCTCGTGACAGGAGGAATGCCTTTAATCGGACTTTCCGAAGTGATTCCTACATAGTAGTAAACCCCCATAAGGGATATCTAGTGGTTGGTGGCCACTAGGACAAGGTCCTTAGCAGGGTACTCGGTGACAGAGGGTATGGCGTTGGATCGTACACCGAGGCACCTCGTGACAGGAGGAATGCCTTTAATCGGACTTTCTAGTGTCACCTTTACTAGAGGGCTACCACATAGGACTTCAAGGTCAAATGCCCACAAAGTCTGACGAGGTCGAGTTAGTATTTTGGTTAGAATCCCTACAAGGTGGTAGACATTGAGGGTAAGGGAACAAACATGAATTAGGGACTTCTCCTAGCATTGATATGAATCTGAAATTCTAGACTTATCCATCTCATCCATAAACCCCAAGTCAATCTCTCTTTCTCTCACACACACAACCAACATCCTCAACCATTTCGTTTCTCTTGGAGTCTAGACAACTATCTTAGTGACATCACTATAGCTAATACACAGTCCCTGTGGATCAATATCTTTTTATTACTTGACGATATTCTGTACACTTACGAAAAGCCTATCTCACGGCCATGCCTGTGAGGCACGACCAAAGGTAGGAGTGACTCTGTTTGGCAGGCACGACCGTGCCTTTGAGGCACGGCCAGAAGAAGTGGCGCAGGCACGGCCTGTGATGTCCCTGTTCTGTTGAGCAGACACGG
>NW_027434537.1:0-3523 GCF_044706935.1 Curcuma longa
AACAGGTTATCTAAGAACATGCTTAAAACCTTTTTAACAGACAAGAATCGTAGGCAAAACTTCATCAGAAACCGTAAATGCCATAAACATAAACCTATCGTAACTATCGTAGCTTTTCAGTAATTTTGGTACAAGCCCTTCCTTCAAGTAAAACAGGTTATCATTGAACCATAACTAAACTAAACATGCAGTAACCTATAAACACAGTATCAACGCAGATCATATAGAAATTTACTGTAAAATCCGTCCTAACTTTTAAACAGAACATAGAACATGAACAGAATCTTTTGGTTATATTAGCATCATCACAGTTCATATAGGTGTGCAGTTTACCCTAAAACATGCTTTAAACTTTTAAATCAAGATACAAGTTCCAGAAATCAGTAAACACATAAACCATTATATTGCAGGTGAGAAGAAACTTACCTTAGTTCTTGAATTCCTACCGATTATCCCAACCGGCGAGCCCTCTCCCTTAATCTCCCTTGTCCCCCTTCCTTGCAACGGGAATTTCCTCCACCTTCGGCGCCTTCGGCCAGAGAAAAGACGGAGCAGAGAAGAGAAAAGGAAAATGTTGGTTTCGGTGAGGAAAGGGGTTTATAAAGGGAAGTGAACAGTTACACGGCGTGGGTTTCCATAACTTCCCACCATCCCACGTCCTGAACCCACTAAGGGGTTCCTCGTGTGGTTAAATGCCACTTCACCACCCTTAGCCCTAAGTGACATTTCCCTTATGCTTTTAACAAGAACTAATCACTATCTCCTATGGTTCACTTAAGGCTTGCTATTCATTAGGGGTCCAAGGTTCAAACCCTTGGCCCTCCACATTTTTTTAAAAGCTTAAATTAGTATTTTATACTAATTTCTTTTTATCATAAATAATCTATCATTTATAATATAAATATCCAGGAATTGAAGGAAAACTCCGGGTATTACAGCCAATCCCTCGGGCGGACCTGGAGCAGGTCTATGCTTCTTTTGGTCTCGAGGAGGAAGTGTTGGAGTCTCCTTCGACGACGGAGTTGGTACCTGAGACTTTGGTACCAAAGGATTCTGCTCCCGTGACAATTCGGGAGACGCGAGCCAGAAGGAGGATCCGGGAAGAGAGGAGTAAGGCTTCTACGATTTCTGGGAGGTCGGAGACAATTGTTATCGACGTCCCTGAGGTTGATGTAGAGGGGCAGGTTTCCCCTTCTGGGGTGGAGCCTTTAGCGGTTTCTCCATTGAGGTTGCTGTCCCCGGAGTCGCGCACCAAGCAGCGTCATGATAAAAGAAAGGCTCCAGCCACTCCTGCTACTGCCTCCAAGAAGAAGAAGTCCCGGGTTATCCGAGCTTCCCGATCTCCTTCGGCTATCCATGTGGGGGAGACTCTTGGGGATGATCTTCAGAAGTACGACCGTGAGGTGCTCCCTGCTTTGGATACAGAGACCATTTTCAGTCACATAAGCGGTTCCCTGGGCAAGGTATTAGGTTTTATTTTTTAGTGTTGTCTTATCGTAGCTTATTTATACGCCTTTCCCTATCTATGTCCAGTTGGTGAAGCAATGCCAGGAGCTCCATCGTCGGGTCCCTTCCCTAGAGTCGGCTAACCAGTGCCTAGAGACTCAAGTAGCTGAGTTGCGAAAGCAACTTGAGGGTCTAGCTGGATCGGAGGAGCATCGAGCTGAAGGGGAGGCGACTAGAGCTGAAGCTGCGGAGCTAAGGCAGGAGGTTAATCGATTGAAAGTAGATGCTGAGCTTCAAACTTCCAGGCTTCTGGAATTAGAGCAAGAATTAGAAGGGAGTCAAGCCTCCACCCGTGCAGCCCAGCTGGAGATAGGTAAGACTCGGCATGAGGTCGGACTTCTTCGGAAGGTTCAGTCCAAGCTGGAAGCCGACCTCGCTGTGGCTTATCAGCAGAAGGGAGTGATCCTTTGTGATCTGGAGCAAGCGCAGGGTCAGGTGCAAAGCTTGGAATCCCAGCTGACCGAGGAGAGGAAACAGCGGGAGCTTGTGCTGGGCGACAGGGATAAAGCTCTCTCCGAGGTAGAGGTTCTCCAGAAGCAGGTGGCCGATCTTCGAAGGCAAGGAGAAGAGCAGAAGGAAGCCTTCCTGAGTTCTCTTGAATTCCAGGAGCTGTTGGGAGCGAAGACTGGCACTATGCTTCTGCATGGGTTCAAGGGGGCCGTAAAGCAGGTTATCCAGTCAGGTGTGGTAGCCAAAGGTACCGATTTGCACTTCCTGGATCCGGAGAAAGTCTGGGAAGAGCTGCCTGCCTCGGAGAGACCGGTCCCTTGAACTTGTTTTTCATCTTTCCCCTGTTTTGTGACAACTGTCTTTGCTGAACTATGTTTGTTTTTGTGGCTTCCTGTGTGGGAGGATTACATTGATGTACTATTTTTCTTTTGGTAGTTGTTTTATCCCTGGTTTGGGTTGAGATTGCCTCTGCTTTTTGAGAGGGGTATTAGGAGTAAAGCTCAATATGCGAGGAGTAGGGGGATCCTCATTGATGATGCAGATCAGTTTTCCCTACGTTTTTGTCCTTGATTTTCTGGTTTGTTGTTGTATTCTTCCGGGGTCCGACCTGTTCGCCGAGCTGTTTATGTCCTTGAAGGGACCTGGGACAGGCTTGGGTCTAACCCGCCTACTAATTTCCTTTTCTTTTTTGCTTTGTCAGTGAGGGGTTTTGCTTTGCGATTTATTGCTTTATCCCCTCCGTTAATTTGGTTTCGTGCGGCTGAGATGTATGGGTTTTGTGTACTGATATGTTGATCGAGATTTTAGTGTTTTTAACGGTCGAGATTCGCCGACCGTTTAGTCTTAAACCCTTCTTCTCCTCCGTTTCCGCCATTTGCGAACCCTAACTTCTGCGTTCCTGGCTGCTTTCCTTCCTTCCGTCTGCGTTCTCGGTGCTCTTCGCCTCCCTTTCCTTTGCGAACTCCGTACTCCTCCGTAAGTCTCCCTTCTATTCCCTAGATCGTTTCCCCGCGTTTTCCCTCTGCCTCTGTTCGGTTACCTATCCGTCTAGGGTTTCCTTCGTCCTAGTTCTGATTTCGACTCCTCGCGGAGCTTATTTCGATGTCTTCTTCCCTTTCGTGGTTTGTAAGGTGCAAGCCTTCTAAATTCACTAGGGATGACGCGGTTATGCTAAGAGCTCAGTACGACATCCCTGCTGATCACGAGATTTTGGTTCCTTCCCCAGATCAGAGACCTCATGAACCTCTCCTGGGCTACATGACCTTTTTCTAAGGTCAGTTAGAAGGAGGTCTCCGCTTTCCTCTTCCTCCTTTTCTTCAATCCTTATCTTCTTATTTTAGCCTCTCCCTTTCCCAACTTGGCCCCAATTCTTTCATGCTAGCTTGTTGTGCCTCCATCATTTTTCACATCTACCAGATTCCCGTTGATCCTCCTACATTCCATTACTTTTTCTGCGTCAAGAAAAGGGGGAGGGGTGAGATCTACTTCTCTGCTCGACCTGGATGTCGTGTCTTAGATGAGTGTCCCACTTCTCGCAAGGGTTGGAAGGATAAGTATTTCTTCCTCC
>NW_027434538.1:0-3488 GCF_044706935.1 Curcuma longa
ACGGGAGTGATATCTTCGTTCTTGATAGAGTTAGACCACTAGAGTGCATGACCATGCCCAAATGAGTCAACATGAGATGTTGAGCTCGTTTGATTGAAGTGAGTCTACTTGGAGTTCAAGACATAGATTGATTAGAGGATGACACGGTCTATGCCTCGGTTTAATCAATCTTGATATCAAGGATAGAAGGACATGGTCACATATTGTGAGAGTCACAATTAGTAGTCACAATGGTGATGTTGGATCTCAACATTCTTGTAGCTTGGGTAGTAGTGATGTGTTGCTAGATACCGCTCACTACTTATGCACCTAAATGAGTTTAGGGCATTGCCAACGTTACAAGAACCTATAGGGTCACACTCAAAGGGCAATTAGGTGGAAAGTAGGTTCATGTGATGAACCAAGAGGATTAGATTCATGTGATGAATCAAGTTGGGTTAAGTGTAATCCAAACTAGACTAGAGGAGTTGATTTGATCAACTTTGGGAAGATTAGAAATCAAGTTTGACTTGATTTGAGAAGGAAGAAATTATGGTCAAGTTTGACTTGACTTGGGGGTCAAGTTTGACTTGACTTTGTGCCATGTCATCATCCATGTTGACTTGACTTTATGCCATGTCATCATAGATGTTGACTTGACTTTTTCTCTTCTTCCCTCTCTTGGTTTTTCCCTTCTCCTTCTCCCTATTCTTCTCCTCTTGCTGGCCGAACCTAGCAAAGGTGCTAGCACACCTTTTGTTTCGGTTTTCCACATAGATTGTCCGAGTGGATACCATTAGAGAGGAGTACACTTGACTCCTTTGAGATCCGGCGAACCAAAGGAGCGAGCGGGATACGCGAAGGGCTTCGCATCAAGGGTAAAAGCTCTAAACATGTAGATCTAGAGTAGATCTAAAGTAGAAAACAAATTTTTATGATTTTCGCACGGATCCGGTGGCAAGAGAAACGGGGTTTTCCGCAACGCAAAAAGCGAGTTTTTGCGGCCCGATTTCCTTACAATCAATGATAGGCCCCCGCAAGTATACGGGTGTCGTCAAGTAATAAAAAGATATCGATCCACAGGGACCGTGGAATTACTTACTAGATTTAGCACAAAAAGGTGGGAGAGAAAATGAGCATGAGTTGTTGTGGGGGAGAAGGGAGCACTCTAGAGTACTTAATCCTAAATTCGGAGAAAGGAAACGACTGTGACAATGGATGTGAAGCGATCCTAGGACTTCGGACTCCTCAGAGTATTGATTGATTGACTTGGATCCTCTACCTTTCCTCAATAATTGTACAATTGTAGGGACGCTAACCAATATATCCAATTAGACCTCGTCAGGTATCCTCGGAATAAATCATTGGTGTTCTTACGTCATCATTGTTAGATCAAGGTGATTCTAGATAGCCCGGTTCAAGGCTTTCCTGTGTCACTCAGGCGCCCCGGAATGCTACTAAAATCCTATCCCCTGTCACAGGATATCTTTTTTACGGACCTCTCTCCAACAATGAATAACCGCTAACTATCCCTCATAGAAACTAATTATGATTTAAGAAACCCCTCGGAAACTCGCCCGGTTCAAGGCTTTCTTCCTGTCACGAAGCGCCCCGGTGTACGGCCTAATGATTCCTCAAATCACAATTAATCTCTACCCTCATAGATTCATACACAAGCATTTCATCATTCACAACACAAGCATAAATCCACAAGGCAATAGACAATCAAATCATAGGAAACGGTAGATTAACAAATCCAAGTTACAATCATCCAAATACACCTGATTTATCCTACATCCTAGAATCTAGGGAACTACTCCATGACGGAGAGAGCACAATACAAAGAAGAATAAAGAGAATACATCCTATTTCGAAGAATACACAAGAAATGCAGTAAAATAGGACTTATCAATGGTTTTCTTCTTCCTCGGACTGTGAACTCTTCGTAGATGAGATGAAGATGGGATGGAGCAGCCGGATCGGTGGATGGATCGTCGAATCTCGCTCCGGAATAGGCTTCGGTGGCTCAAGAATAGCTCCGGTGGCTCTCCAAAGGTCTCCCCCCTTTGCTAGGGTCCCAAAAATATCTATTTATAGCTGCAGCCCGAGGTCAGACACGCCCCCGTCCACACGGCCGTGCCTGGGAGGCACGACCAGAAGCAGTGAAGGCTCTGTTCAGGGGCACGGCCGTGCCTTTTAGGCACGGCCAGAAGCAGTGGTGTCTCTGTTGAAAGGCACGACCGTGCCTCTGAGGCACGGCCAAAGCCTGTTTCTTCAGGTTTTGCAGGGCACGGCCGTGCCTGGGAGGCACGGCCAACAGCAGGGACTCCTCTGATGAGAAACACGGTCGTGCCTTGTGGGCACGGCCAACAGCAGTGGTCTTCTTTTGATGGAGGGCACGGCCGTGCCTGTGAGGCACGGCCAAGCCTTGGCTCTCTTCTGTTCTGAAGCACGGCCGTGTCTGGTAGACACGGCCTTGTCTGCTGCTGAAGGGGGATGATGGCACGGCCGTGCCTGTGAGGCACGGCCAGGGCTTGTTGATGATCTGCTTGTAGACACGCCCGTGCCTTGTGAAGCACGGCCAGGAAACTGATTAGACACGGCCGTGCCTATGAGGCACGACCCTGTCTTGCCTTGTATTCAATAGTTGTTCCGATTTGCCCGATTTTGCTCCATCTTCCATCCTGAAACAAGTAAAAATGAGAGCAGATCTCCGAACTAGGAAATGTAAGATATATGCCTAAATGCACGGATTAGGGATGCAATGCACACAAGATATAACAATAAAATCAGAAAGATGTGCAAATAAAGTGTAAATACGAATATAAACCCTATGCACATCAGTCATCGTGCCTCCAAGGCCTCCATCTGAGCCTGGTAATCTGGCTCCACTACATAGTCCGGATCCTCCTCGTCCTCAGCAACCTCTACCCTCTTGGCAGCAGGATCCTCGATATCCATGGCAATTGGCGCAGCAGCAAGAAGTGGAAGTGTACCTGGTGCTCTCCCATCTACCCATCGTACCTCCCCTTACCGTGTAGTGATCTTGGATTTCGAGAAGGCTCGAACTCCAAGTCTAGAATATTTCTTAGTCATTTTGTCAACCTTGCCCCTTGTTACATTTATTCCCAACGACTCCAATCACCTGGTGAGAATATTGCCATAGGGCATGTGTACTTTGCCGTTCACCGGTGAGATATGGTGGATGATAGAAGCAAATATGTTAGCGGTGATGTCAACATCAAGCCGCTGTAGCAGAGCATAGACCATAAAACGATGGGGAGGTCGAATAACAGCCAAAGCTCGAAAGGTGATGGGAAGAATGAAGTTGATAATGATTTTGAATAAAATATAACTCAACTGCAGACATCCTGAGAGCTTGAAAGGCGGTGATACTGATAACAGCCTATTTGATCGGGTAAATTATGGATAGTTTGGGCTGATTTGATCGCATTTTATATTATAAATTGGGCTTTTAACTTGTTTCTTTATCTTTGATTAATGTTTAT
>NW_027434539.1:0-3416 GCF_044706935.1 Curcuma longa
GATACCGCCATCCGGTCCATCAGGACGGGGACGATGGAGAAGCTGCTGATGCATCAGATCAATGGTGACCTGATCAAAAGGAGGAGGGAGGACCTCGGGTAATACCGAAAAGCAGACAAAATCAGACTGAGCTGGTCGACAACCAAGATAATCAGATAGGATCCTATAGTTGAAATCAATGTTGGTCTTGGCTACCCGAGTTCTATAGTTTATGCCATCGGTAGTATGGAGGTTATTGTAAAATTCAGCGAGACGATCAAAATTGACCGCCCGCTCACAATACACTACAGATGATAACTGATAATGCTCGATAATTTGAAAGATGGAAAAATAATAATCATGAACAAATTGGCGATCCACTGCACGTGGAGGAATTAGCTGAAAGGAAGATCTAGCAAAGGCCTCTTGCAAGGCAGCATTAGGAAATCTAGAGTCGGTAGGTGGCTGTGGTCTAGATATAGGTCGTGTAGGTGGTGGTGGAGATTGGGAGGTGCCTTCACCAGAAGGGTTACCCTTGCTCTTCTTCCTACGGTTACAAAACATAGACACAAAAAGGCAACAAACAAGGCAAGACATGAACAGAGGCAAAGAACAACCAAGGCCACGGAACACAACCACAAACACAACCAAGAACGAACAACAAGAACATAATCAAGATTAGCAAACCAAACAACCGTTGCATAATGAAATGAAAGAGGAAGGGAGAAAAGAAAAGGAAAATTACTTGGGTGCCATGTGTTGTGTCGACGGCGAGCAGAGAACCAGAGGGAGGGATCGCAGCAACTAGAACCACGCAGCTTGCTCGGTTGGGAAGAAGGAGTTGTTAGGGAAGAAGAATCGCAGTGAGGGGTTAGGGTTTTGAGAATTCGGCGATGGTTTTTGGCTAGGTGAGAGTTTAAAACGGGTGGGTGAATCGATCACCAACCCAATTTATTGCGCATGGTTAATCGATCAACTGATCGATTAACTCTGTTATAATCGATTGCCGAATCGATTAAAATCCATACTGTTCGATTCTGAGAGATCGGCCGAAAATCGACTCGTAATCGATCAACCGATCGATTACATGTGATTAATCGATTAATCGATTAGTAATCGATTAATGAGTCGATTAAAATTGATTCTGTGGAAATTTGACAATCGACTCTTAATCGATCAACGGATCGATTATGAAGGACGGTAATCGATTGGGGAATCGATTACTATCTTGTGTAATCGACCACCAAGTCGATTACATTGGGTTCTGTTCGATTTTGAGATCGATTGATAATCGATCAACCGATCGATTAAAATGGGTTCTGTTCGATTCTAATTAATTGATAATCGATCAACAAATCGATTAAATTCTGAAACTCTCTGAAACTGAAACTGTATCAGTTTCTGAAAACAGTTTCAGTTTTGAAAACCATCAGAAAAATGAAACCCTAAACACATCCTAACCATCAGAAACCCTAAACACATCCTATGCCACATTCCATTGTGCCAAGTTTCTGTTTGTGCCAAGTTTCAGTGTGTCTCACTCTTGTGTGCCAAGTTTCAGTTTGTGCCATGCTTGTGTGCCAAGTTTCGTATCAGAAAACTAGTTTGCAGTGCCAAGTTTCTGAAAATGTATCAGAATCTAGAAATCTATCAGAAACTGAAGTCATGACAAACTAAATCCAAGTTTCTTGTGTGCCAATTACCACACTCCTATTCTCAAGTCAAGTCATGAATCCTTTGCTCCTATCAATCTATGGTCCAATTGATCTTCCTAGGGCAAATTAACACTAAGGAGCCGCTTGGTAGGCGGGTTTAGGAGAGGGGAATGGGAATGAAATCTATTTCATTCCCATTTTTAATGCTTGGTAGACGGGAATGGATATCCAAATAAGGATATGATATCCCTACTTTCATACCCTACCCCTCCCCCGGTTATCGCCAAAACCCATTCCCACGCGCGGCGGTATTTTTTCTCGTGGACGACAGTAACCCCGCGACTAACCCCGCGACCTTTCTTCTTCCCCATCCGCCGCGATTCTTCCCTGCTGTTGCCTCGCACGCGATCCATGCCGCGATCCCCCTTTCTTCCTCCCCACCGCGATCGCCCTTTCTTCCTCCCTGTCGCGATCCCCCTTTCTTCCTCCCTGCCGCGATCGCCCTCCCTGCTGTTGCCTCGCACGCGATCCCTGCCGCGATACCCCTTTCTTCCTCCCCGCCGCGATCGCCCTTTCTTCCTCCCTGCCGCGATCGCCCTCCCTGCTGTTGCCTCGCACGCGATCGCCCTCCTGCCTGCTTGCCTCTCTGCTGCGCGCCTCTCTGCTGCGCGCCTCTCCCTGCTGTTGCCTTCCACCGCGATCGCCCTCCCTGCTGTTGCCTCGCCGCGCGCCCTCCCCTGCCGCCGCCTCCCTTCGGCCGTCACACGCGAGAAGACGGAGCAAACCTCGCCGGCACGTGTCACTGCCGCAAGATCCTTCTCCCGCTTCTACTGCCGCAACATCCTTCTATGTGAGATATGTTTTCGGTTTTTCAGCACATTGATCCCATTATTGGTTGTTGATTTGTGATTTGTTTACTGATAATGTGGTTTGGTTGCTGATGCAATTAGGATGGACTAAGTTGGTGACAACATAGCATGCAAAATAAACATGGTGTTCCTCAGAGCCACAATAAGCATACTTGTTGATCTAGTGTCATACTACTAGTGGTTTTTCTGGTCTTTGAAATTTAACCTTAACTGTAATGTGATACTTGTGTTGATTCTGCTAAACTATATTTACCTTTGATCTAGAAGGTCATTGCTTAATCAAAGATTGAAGTGGAATGTCAAGTTCCCTTATGTTACATATACACATCAAAGTTAATTAGAACATTCTGGTTTTGCAAAAATCCAATGTCACATTTTTTCTGGTTGTCTGATTGAAAGTAGCACTTGACTGCTTTTCCTCCTCATTGCTTAATTGCGTGATTGTTGTACTCTCATGGATGCTTACAAGAATTTTATGGTGATTCTTGCTATAGACCCAAGTTGATCATGGTTGGCTCTGTTACCTTGATAACAGAATTGGATCGACTTTCTCTGGGTACAGAACTTGCCTGGAAGATAATGTGCCTGTTTATGCAGGTCAAGCTAGTATGTAACCTTGGAGTATATGTTCTACCAAGGAACAATACTTGCTACTACAGTGTCTGGCTGAGTAATTATTCTTCCGTCCAGAGAATGTTGACTGGTACAAGTAATAACTCAAAAATATTCATTAGCTTTGTTTTCCATTCTTGCTGTTATTGGATGAGACGTCTGTTCATTTCATTGCATTTTCTCCTTGTTTAGAGTGTTGGCAAGTTAAGAAGTAATGCATACTAAAATAGCATTACAGATAGAGATGAAAACCTGCCTCTTGTGGGCAATAAGTTAGCTGGCAATAAGTTTCTTTACTATT
>NW_027434540.1:0-3010 GCF_044706935.1 Curcuma longa
CACAGAAGACCATGTTATCAGTCCCTTATAGATTATAAACAGTGTTCACAATCAAGATGGATTGGACAAACCATCGGAGTGGTTGTAGTGTAATTTGGTCTTAGTCTGTCTTGACTATAGAATTACACTAGTACACTTAGTGTGTATTGAGCAGGACCATCTAAGGATTGTTCGATTTATACTGACTATATAATCGAACTAAATCTCTGTTACTATAGATGTACATGCTCTTAATCCCGATATAATAACAAACATGTGTGCTTAATATGTATTTCTTTAATTCATCAAAGGGTGAGGTTTAGATCGATAGATCAATAGGCCCGATGAGTTGGGAAGTAGTATTATGTACATGGTGTGTTGTTGATTATAGAAGGAAACTGTGTCCTATAATCTAGGTTGATGATGTCCCCTTGAGGAGCTCATAAGGATTATCATGTAAACTCTGTAGGTGGACCCTGTCCGCATGATAATAAGGTTGAGTGGTACTACTCTTGGATTAGATATCGATTAAATACGAGTTGTCAGTAACTCATTTTAATTGACGGACATACGATATCTTAAACACAGGGAGACTAATGTACTGATAGTAAGAAGGAGCTCATATTGTAATATGGGATTGGTGCGGTAGTTCGATAATAACTCTTTAGTGGTATGAGTTATTATTGATGAACTAAGGTTGTGTGTTCTGGGCGAACACGGGAAGCCTTAGCTCATCAGAAGGCCAAAACTAATTCCTCCTCTAGGTCCCTGTTGTAGCCTCTGGAATCCTCAAGTCCACCTTGGAAGAATTCGTGAAGAAACCAGGCATTCGAGCTTATGCAAGGAGGTGTAATCGATCAGCTGATCGATTACACACCTTGGTAATCGATCAGCTGATCGATTACCAAGCCTCTGGGCAGAACGACTGGTAATCGATCATCTGATCGATTACCAGGCTTGTAATCGATCGATTGATCGATTACATGTGTTAATGAGAAGAAGTTACAGAGTTTTAATCGATTCCTTGATCGATTAAAGGCCTGGGTTCGTTTTGGTAACTTCAGGAATTATTCCAAATCTCTCCGATTTGATTGAATCAAATCATACCATGTTTATGGAACAATTATACCATGTTTATGGCTCTAATTATACCATAAATAAGGGATGACTAGGCTATAAAAGAAGGGTAAGGCTTGGCTTTGAGAAGACACACAATCTTCTTCGTGGTGGTGGCCGAGACTATCTCGGCAAGCCAACCCTCTTAGCCTCTTCTTCTTCTTCTTTTCTTCTCTTCGGGAGGAAAGCTTGGTAGCCATCGGAGGGAGATTTCTGGTGGAGATATTCTCGAAGGATCGTTGCCCACACAACGCTCGAGAAGAGGAGAGGAATACGGCAGAAGATCAAGAGGTCTTCGGGTACAAACTTCGTCCTTCCGAAACGTCGGAAGAAAGGTATAATTTAATGTTTCCACTTTAATTAAATTATGCTTTTATTTTGGATCCTGTAAACCAAACACAAGAGCCCAACGATCTAAACACGTCGGGCAACTTGAGATCATTTCGGGAAAATTTTTATTATGCAAGAATCTATCGGAACGGTTTTTCAAGACTTTCCCATCACTTAAGGGGGTCTATTTATAGGCCCCTAAGAAATGCCCTGAAAATCAGCCAGGCACGCCCCCGTCACACGGCCGTGTCTAGGAGACACGGTCGGGTGTGGCCGCCCAGCTATGGTGGAGGCACGGCCGTGCCTGTGAGGCACGACCACAAACGATTGATGTTCTATCTTGAGGCACGGCCGTGCCTGTGAGGCACAACCAAAGCAAATCTGTACTATGCTGGGAGACACGCCCGTGTCTGTGAGGCACGGGCTGAGGCTGGCTCTTCTCTGTTGGAAGACACGGCCATGTCTAGGAGACACGGCCATGTCTTGGCATGACTCTGTGGAGGACACACGCCCGTATCTATAGGACACGGCCAAAGGCAGGGGCTTCTCTGGTGAGAGACACGGCCGTGTCTGAAGGACACGGCCATGTCTTTAGCTGCAACAAGAGGAAGGCACGGGCGTGCCTATGGGACACGGGCATGCCTATGGGGCACGGCTCAAGCTTGTTAGTTCCCTGGTTAGAGACACGCCCATGTGATGTAAACACGGCCTCTGGAGGTGATAGACACGGCCGTGCCTATGAGGCACGGCCCTGTCTTGCCATGTCTTCAATGGATGCTCCGTTTCGTCTATTTTGCTCCGTTTTCCATCCTGAAACACACAAACACACAAGCTGTCCTCCGAAACAGGAAATAAAGAATACGATGCCAAATGCACAGATGAAGGGTGTAACATACATAAGATAAAGCATGAAAAGTATGAAGATGTGCAATTAAAATATAAGAAATGACTATGTATCCTACACACATCAGTCGACCCTAAAAGGAGAAGATCAACCTCTAGGTGGCGCCGACCCTAGCAAGAGGTGAGAAGAGAAATAGATCAAAGGGGCGCCAACCCTAGGAGGAAAGACTAGGAGAGTTATATGTTCCAATAACACCACCCCCTCTCCTCATTTTATAGCCTTGCTGCGTTAAGAAGTTTAGGGAAAAAATAACAGAATTAACAGAATTTTATTGGCTAACAAAATTAACAGAATTCTGTTGGATAACAGAATTAATAAAAATTCTATTGGGTGGATACGAGACTTTATCCAAAGGCTACAATAGGGACCTAGAGGAGAAATTGGTTTAGGCCTCTTGATGGACTTGGGCTTCCTATGTTCGGCCCGAACACCCAACATATGTCCATCAATAATAACTCATATCACTAAAGGGTTATTATTGAATTACCGCATCAATCCCATATTACAATATGAGCTCCTTCTTATTATGAGTGCATTAATCTCCCTGTGTTTAAGATATCGTATGTCTATTAATTAATTTAGTTACTGACAACTCAATTAATTAACATATAATTCCAAGATTAGTACCACTCAACTTTATTATCATGCCGGATTAAGTCCACTTATAGGGTTTACATGATA
>NW_027434541.1:0-2573 GCF_044706935.1 Curcuma longa
CTGTCGTGGGCCCTAAGTAAGGGCAGGCGTTACATGATAATCCTTATGAGCTCCTCAATGGGACATCATCAGCCTAAATAATTTGGACACAGATTCCTTCTATAATCAACAACACACTATATAAATAGCACTATCTCCCAACTCATCGGGTCTTTTGATTAACGAATAAATCTCACCCTTTGATAAGTTAAAGAAATAAATACTAAGTATATGTGCTTGTTATTATATTGGGATTAAGAGGACGCACATCCATAATAACAGAGGTCTTGTTCTTTTATATAGTCAGTATAAATCGAACAACCACAAACGGTCCTGCTGAATACACACATAGTGTACTAGAATAATTTTATAGTCAAGATAGACTAATACCAATTATACTACAACCGTTCTAATGGTTTGTCTCAATCCATCTTGGTTGTCAGCTTCTATTTATAATTTATAAGGAAGTGATAACATGATCTTCTGTGTGGCACCACATACCATGTTATCTACAATATAAATTAATTGGACAACTGTATTAACATATATAAAGAATATAAAATGCAAACATTTGACCAAAGTGATTCTTATTTCAAAATAGATGTTCATACAAAAACTAAGCTTATAGTATACATCCTAACAATCTTCCACTTATACTAAAAGATTATGTTGTCATACATCTGATTCTCATTCCCTCAACATGCCTATCAAAAGCTCTCACCGGAAGGGCCTTAGCGTAAAAGGATCTTCCAGGTTATCTGTTGATGTAATCTTGGCGACAATAACTTTCCCTCGTTTTACGATGTCTCGTATCAACTGGTACTTGCGCTCGATGTGTTTACTTGCCTTATGGGCTCGTGGTTCCTTCGAGTTTTCTACTGCACCACTGTTATCACAATAAATTGTGATAGCTTTGGACAAACCAGGAATCACTTTTAAGTCCATTAAGAAGTTTCTGAGCCATACAACTTCTTTGGCTGCGTCAGAGGCTATCACATACTCAGCTTATATGGTAGTGTCTGAAATGCATTTCTGCTTAACACTCCTCCATGTTATGGCTCCACCTCCCAAAGTAAACACATACCTTGAGGTTGATTTACTATTATCTCTATCTGATTGGAAATCAGAATCTATGTAACCCATAGAAAATAAATCATCTGCTTGGTAAATTAGCATATAATCTCTTGTCCTTCTCAGGTACTTTAATATATGTTTTACCACAGTCCAATGTCCCTGTCCTGGATTACTTTAATATCTGCTAACCATGCCCATGACAAAATAAATATCCAGTCTCGTACATAGCATTGCATACATTAGGCTTCTTACAGCCAAGCATAAGGAACTGTCTTCATTTCCTCTATTACCTTTGACGTCTTAGGACACATCTTTTTAGATAAAGGTACTCCATGCCGAAAAAGGTATAAAAACCTTTCTTGGAATTTTGCATGCAAAAATGAGCTAGGATATTATTAAAGTATGAAGCTTAGGATAAACACAACACTCTTTTCTTATGATCCCTTATTACTTTATCCCAAGAATATGTGCATATTCTCCCAAGTCCTTTATATCAAACTTCTTGGATAACCATACCCTTACGGACAACACTTTGACATTGTTGCCAAGGAGTAAAATGTCATCTACGTATATGTTGGACTTTCCGAACCGCAAAAACCGCTTTTGCGTTGCGGAAACCCCGGAAGTCCATGCCAAAAGGATCCGTGTGAAAAAAAACCAAACTATTTTCTTGTACATATTTCTAAGTACTCTACATCTACATGAAGAGTTTACCTTTGGTGCGTGCCCTTCGCGTATCCCGCTCGTCCAAAAGATGATCGGATCTCGAGAGCGTCAAGTGCCGCTCCTCTACAAGTATCCACACGGACAAATGGTGGAGAACCAAAACCACAAGTGTGTTAGCACTCAAGAAGGTTTTGGCAATGGAGGAGAGGAGAAGGAGAAAAGAAAACTCAAGAAGAGGGAGAATAAAAGTGTGTTCAACGTTCAATGAAAAACCACACTATTTCTCATCTTGTGACATGTCACATCCACGCATTTTAAGGCTAATTAAATCCCATTAAAGCCATTCAAGCCTTAGGTTACAAACTCACATTGTAACCCCCATGATATGGTATCCATGATGATGTGGAGCATCACCATTGGTCACCTCTTATGCCACCTCACATCAAAGTCAAATGGTCAAGTCAAGCATTGACCATGAGGTGGCATAAGTCAAGTCAACATAGATGATGACATGGCAAAAAGTCAAGTCAACATTTATGATGACATGGCACAAAGTCAAGTCAAACTTGACTCCCAAAATTCTCCTTCTCAAGTCAAGTCAAACTTGACTTCTAATCTAACAAAGTTGATCAAATCAATTCCATTAGTCTAGTTTGGATTACACTTAATCCAACTTGATTCATCACATAAATCTAAACCTCTTGGTTCATCATATGAACCTAATCTCCACTTAATTGTAATTAGTGTGTGACCCTATAGGTTCTTGTAACGTTGGCAATGTCTCTAAACCGATTTAGAAACATAAGTAGTGAGCGGTATCCAGCAACACATCACTACTACCCAAGTTACAAGAA
>NW_027434542.1:0-4649 GCF_044706935.1 Curcuma longa
TTCAACAACAACATGCAATGGCCGAAAACAATTTTCGACCATCAAAGAAATTTTGATAACAATTTAGGGTACTCTCCGGCAACCAATTCTCCCAAACAAGCTTCCTCTCAGGAAGGCACCAAGCTCTCTCCGGTGGTGGCAGCAACCCAACACCAGTGGCGGCGGCAGCAAAACAACAAGAGGAGAGGAGACTGGTTGCTAGGATTTCAGAGTTCTCCCGCTTCCCTTCCAACGGAGACGCTCTCAGATGAACAACCGCGGGCGGAGCAAAAACCCTAAACGGGCATCAGTGCAGGTTCTTCTCCTTCTCTCGGCCGAAGAAGAACAAACGCATGAGGGAGAGAACAATAACACGAGCTAGAGTTCGGGCTCAACTCATCTCCGGTTGAGTTTGCCACTAGCAGAGGAAGTCCGGCGAGCTTTGCGGCGGCGAACAGAGACGGCGGCGTACTCGTGGACAAGAAGGATCGACGTGATCCCTGCTTCTCCTCTGTTCTTCTCACGCGACGGTTCGGGAAGAAGAGTGCCGGCGCCGCTTGGAGCAACGCCACGCCCGCCGGAAGCAACGCTACGCCCGTCGAAAAACACCTCCGCGCCCACGAGAAGCAACACCACGACTCCCCGCGTGTCGTGCCCTTGATGGAGAAGAAGAACAGTGAGGCGCGGCGGAGGAGGAACTGCGTGGGGAGGAGCGGCGCGCGGAGGAAGAAAGGGGAATAGGGTTGTGAACCGGAGGAGAGAAACGGGTTGGCTTGTGAACCGGTTTTAAGAATAAACCGAAAACAAAACCTAATTCAGATTAAACCAAACTAGGATACTGTAGTAAACCATATTTGTTTTTGGTTCGCTTGGTTTACTAACTAAACGAACTCCAATTTGACTCAAACTAGTTTTGTTTGTTTCATCTTCGCAAGACGAATCTACTTATCACTTCCAATTTTGTCAAAAAAATTTCCATCAAGAACCAAACTGAGTTGGTTCAATTTGGTTCAAAATCAAATTGTTTGGTTCACTAACCAAACGACCTCTGATTTGAACGAAATCAGTTTCATTTATTTCGTCTTCACAAGATGAGATCCATCATTTTGTCTATTGTCTGATCCAACTAGATTTTATTTTTCTCGTTCTGAGAATCCAATTCTCAAATTCATTTTAAATCCTTCAAAGAACTTGTTGTGCGTGTGACCCAATAGGTTCTCAGTTATGTTGGTCATCCGTAATTAACCATTAATCACGGAACGATCATGAGTCGCACCTAGTAGTACATCATGATTCCCAATTAATCAAAAAATCAATGATTGACTTCAGAACAATTCTAAACCCTTCAGCAGCTAAATTGAAACGTGCCTCATTCCTTTCACTGTCTTATACCCTCTTGGTTCAGGATATGGTCTATGTGTCAGTCTCCACTAGGCTGACTACGTCATACCTAGCCTAAGCTGCTTTCTTATCCTGTGGATTCAAGTTACTCGTACATGTGTCCAAGAGTACCGTACTCTTGACATGTAATGCTTTGGCCAAAGACTTTTAGTAACAATCCTGACAAGTGGTCGCAAGGTATACGTCTCCTTTTCAAAGGAGCGGTGAATCCTCTATAGGCTATTCAAACACCTTCAGGCACTTCATCTTATACCCAATCATTTCGGGTGCACACCTCCTTGGAGATACTTGCTTTAGATGTCAAAGTATAAGCCTCCGTGACCAAGGTGACTTGAATACCGCAAGTCAAAGGAAACTCGCTCTTAGGTTGCACTGAGATCTTCATTGACATATGATATGGAACCATATGAAGTCTCAAAGCAGGCCACTCTAATGAACTGGTTACCTTTAACCAGTATCCATGTTTAACTTTCAACATCTAATGTCGACAGCAGTGAGATCAGCTGCTTGGCTAACCAAGGAGTTCAAAACGTGCTAGTCTCGACAGAATCGATGATGTCCGTGCTCATCAATTCCTCGACTAGGGATAATTCCAATACATTCATAATTACACGTGTAGAGATGCTTACTAGTTGTGATCCAATCACAAATTCTCTCACGCTATGAATCATATTGCGGACATTCAGTATTTGAGTTTAAGATCCAATCAAACACATATGGAATGTGCACTCAAATAGTGAATTAATATTTATCCAATAAATAGTATAACTGTAAGGTGATTGCCTTAGGACACCCCTCAAATTAATAGTCAGAATTGACACCAGAATTGTCATTGGAATTATCGCCGAAGAAAAGGCTATCTTGGACAGATTGTTCGTCCTTATAAACCGCGGTTGTCGGAGAGGAAAGGAGCGCCCCTTTTGTTGTCTTCCCGGAGCTTGTCTCCACCACCGAAGCTGCTGTAGCTACCGGTCGGACCTCATTGTCCAGTCGACGGAGCACTCGTGAAGGGCTGCCATTGACCATCGGTGAATTGTTCATCGAGGACAAGTGGGTTCAAAGAAGAAACACGAATGATAGTTCTTGCAAAGAGTTGTCCAGTCACGGCCAATCAATACCAGTCGTTCGACGACCATTATTCCATCTTTATCGAGAAAAGTTTATGGCCATTTGCTATTGTCAGCAGTCAAAGGTTGACCATCAAAAACTACACCAGAAATATGATTGCCGATGATAGTTAGAAAATCCTAAAAATGGATCGTGATAAACATTGTTGCGTATTTCTTGAAAAAAGATTTTATCTTGAATTGATCGTTATCGATCATTGGCTAGTACTGAAGATGATGACGTGATTCGTGGTTTCAGAAGTTGTCCAGATCAGAGCTTAGCGTGGATTACCAGTAGAGACAGAACTTCGACAAAGACCGCTCGATTGATACCAACTTCATTCAATGTCATGAATAAGGTGCGCATTGAATAATTTATTATTCTATAAAATTTTAATTTTTAGTTATGCCTTGTACCTGTTGATTTTCTTGTATTTGCATGCATATGTTGTAATAATTTCTTGTTAATTATTATGTTATGCCCGCTGCGCACGTTTGCGAAACGTGTAAACATGCGTATTGCACTGGGACGATCCCAACAAGCGGCCCACTCCTTTGTGCTCCATGGCTTGAAGCAGTCGTATGCATCCTTAACACCATGTCTAGCTTAGAATCATACCCGCCAATAAGCTGGTTGGTGGCATCTTGGGCAGAACCAACAGAGAGCAAGATTTCCAGTTGGATATGCTATAGTTTTTTGATGAGCAGGTTGTTCGATGCCTTGGTTCGTTGCCCCCATAGATTGGTGTGTTATGTACTAATGATGGACCCATCATATCCAAAGTGAATCCTTTTTCTGTTGAATGTTCCAAAGTCATACAACCTGTATCCGCCTTCATTTTTTGCCTAGCACATTGTCACCCAAGAGATGGATGGAAGCTTAGAGGACCATACAAAGGAGCGGCAAATAACATATATCTTATCAATCACTGCACACAAAATCGATAAGATGGAAAGCCAAAAGCATTCGATACCTTGAAACACAAGGTTTTCTTGGGCTAAGAAGCTAATCTGCGCATAATAGCCTTAGTCAAAGGTTCGTAGTTGTTGGTCCGTAGCCTCTCCGCCGCGAGAGGAATGCTAAGATAGTGCAACGGAAATGTTCTGGCACTGAAATCTCATGATCTCATACACCAAGCTACTGTGTGATCACTAATTCTTGCCATGTATAAGTTTGACTTGCTAAGGTTAGGGAGAAGACCAGCCCGATATCCAAGTTTGCTAGGTAGTCTACTATCATCGTAATCGTTGACTCATCAGCCTGTGCGAAGAGGAGCAAGTTATCCACATAAGCTAAGTGAGTAATCCTCAGACTAGTGAACATGAGATGGAAGTGATAGCCAGGCTACAGTGAGGTGGCTTTAAGCAACCTTAAGAAAACCTCTAAACAAATTCCAAAGAGGAAAGGGGAGAACAGGTCCCCTTGCCACAAACCCCTTCTCCCTTTGAAAAATCCATACATAGTACCGTTGATGGCCACCGAGTAGGAGACGATGATAATACACTCCTCAATCTTTCCAATAAACTACTGTAAAAATCTGCATCCTCGAAGAGAAGCAAGTAAAAATGACCAATCTACCGAATTAAACACCTTTTGGAGGTCCACTTTAAGTATACACCTTGGGGAGGTTCTTTTTTATGTGTATTTTTGCAATAGTTCTTATGCAAGGTGGATGTTCTCGACAATGGAATGATCTTCGACATATGCAGCCTGTGTTGGTGCAAGATGCACTAAGATCTTGCCTAGAGTTTCGATGTTTGACAATATACCTAAGTCTGGTCAGTTTGACCAAGGATTGATCCAAACAGGACTTGATGTTTGGATGTGTGGAAGTGAGCGAGAAGGCCTGGTCGGTTAGACTAGGCAAGGAAAGTCCTGATCTGGATGATTGGGCAAGGAAGTCCTGGTGAGTGAAGCTGGGCAAGGGAAAGTCCTAGTTGTAGGCTAGGCAAAGGGAAGTCCTGATTTGGAGGATCAGGCGGAAGTCTTGGCAGAGTCCTGAGTGCACCAGGTGAAGTCTGGGCTGGTCTAGGTGACCGAGTCGCAGCAGAAGTCTAGGTTGGTTAGAGAGAACCGAACCACAGCAAAAATCCTGGGGGGCTAGGACAGAGCCGAGCACAAGTCTAACAAGTCTGGAGGACTTGGTTGGCATGAATTCTCTA
>NW_027434543.1:0-2124 GCF_044706935.1 Curcuma longa
AATCATTAATTTAACACTGCAACTAAAAAATTTAGAGAGATAAAAATGTAAAATGTTTAGAAGCAAAAAAAAAAAAAAGGCAACCGTGGCACAAGACCAAGATGAGTTCAAAAAAAAAAAAGAAGACTTGTCAACTAAAAAATTTGAAAATTCGGAGATTGAGAAGTGCTTAATATCTGAGGATGAAATTGAAAAGGTATCCACTTCAAGGATTGAGAAGGAGAGACCATTAACATAGGAATGAGAAAAACCCTCAACTTTCAGCCTACGAGGAGGAAGTTCATGTCATCTAAACTAGTCAAGAGAACCCAAATCATAAAGGTATATTGACGCCGGATGGAATAGCATTATTCTGGAGATGGAAGATTAAAAGAGAATTGCAGAGAAAATAAGAATGAGAAGTTGGAAAAATAAAGAGAAACCGTGCGATGATGTTGTCTCTAGGGTTTTTGTTGAAAAAAATTTATTCGATAATCAAAAGTTAGTCGAAAATAACTAAACATGTATATAAATAAACCCTAAACCAAGCTCTAGTTGGAAAAAGTCAAAAATATCCTATAATTTTAAAAATAAAAAATTATTATAATAATAAAAAATATGTTCAGAACCTCCAAAAAATGCACTAAACGATGTCTAATGAGCTCGAAAGTGGATCGGTACAAGTGAAATATTCTGAAAGAGCTTCGACTAGAAATCGACCGCGCCTCATTCTAATACCCGAGTTAAAAGTTATCTTCCGTTAAAGTTTGATATCCTCATGCATCACCCCTGCATCATATACCAAATTCAATTGTAAAAAATAAAGATCATATAATATATTTTAAGTGTAGGGAGAAAATATGTTTTAAGTGTAGGGAGAAAGGGCATTACAAAAAGTAAGTATCTTAAATTAATGAAGAAAAAAGTTCAATTGACACCCAAGATGAAGGAGAAATAAAAAAAAGTTAACCCCAGATGAAGGAGAAATCAAAAAAAAAATTAACCCCATGATATGAAAAGACAAGGAGCACAATAGTATCACAGGACAAAGAGCCTCATGATATTTTTGTCGGTAGATTTGTTGAAACTTGATAAACTAGAAAAATTGATCCTTTCCATCTTGATAGGAAAAAAAAAGAAAAAAAAATACTCGTGGTACTTAAAGGGGGTTGCATTCTTGAGCAGGCGCTCCAATTATAACAAAAGTTGAAAATCCAGCGATCCATCATCCGAGAAATTGTAAGCGACCTGATATTCAACTTGTCCATTGTAACAATATCTATCGTAGTAGTCAATTCAACTGTGCCTCGGGTGCTTAAGCATGCATTCCAAATTCATATGGCAAGATGATTGACCACTTCTAGATGGATGAATGACACTTTTAATATAGCGCGGCAACTAAATTGTTACAATAATGATCAATCGATGGAAATAGACTTTTCGTAATGTCAGATTGAATATCAATTATTTTAGAGGAGAATTATATAGAAAAATAAGTATGAAAATTTTTTAAAAAAATGAAAAGAAATCATGACGGTACTATCTCTAGGGGTTTTATTAAAAAAAATTTATTCAAAAATTAAAAATTAACAGAAAATGACAAAACGTGCATATAAATAAATCATAAATTAAAATCTAATTTGAAAAGGTCAAAAATACTTTTAAATCTTAAAAATAAAAATTATTATAAATAATAAAAATATATTCAGAATCTAAAAAAGAAGTACTAAATGGTATTGGATGATCCGAAAATGATCCGTATGAATTTTATTCCATATCAGTCGTACCTCGTTTTTATATTCAAATAAAAAAACTATGATCACACTTCATACGTCACTTGACCAAACACACATGGTCTTCATTTGCCATTGTATTGTAGGAGTCACTCCATCAGACAGACACGGTCTTCAACTCTTCGCCATCGCCATCGCCATCGCCATCGGTATTGCCTGCAGAATAACAATCCATCAAAAATATATTGTGGTGCATTGCATTGCCATTTGCCGTGACCTATACACACCTCAGAGATAGCTAGCTGCATTATGAGTCATTGACTTGGTCTGCTCGTCAATGTCGTCGCCGTCTCATGACCAGCAGATAAAGAAAGCATCGATAGATATATCGTAATTTCCATGACTCTAACTT
>NW_027434544.1:0-3013 GCF_044706935.1 Curcuma longa
GTTATTTGATGACCCCGATGCAACAGCAGCTACCAACAGTACTTCAGAATCAGCTTCAGCCAGAGTGGAGGCAGACAGTATCACATACAGCTACCCAGCCAGCTAGAACAGAATTAGGACACGTTGATACTATGACCAGAGCTGAGGCACCGGAACAGAATAATGAATAGAACGGTCTAATTTTTAATTACTATGATATTTTCGCACTATAGTAGGTAGATAGTAAATTTGGGGATACAAATTTTTCTAGTGGGAGAGAATGTAAGATATGAAGAATTATTTATTTATTTTTATTAGTGGACTGATTTTGAACCCAAATTGTACTAACTTGGTTTGGTTCATGATGGAAGAGAGTTTTGGTAAAATGGAAATATAAGAAATTTTATCTTGGAAAGACGAATCGAACAAAACTAATTTAGGTCAAATAGAAGGTCATTTGGTTAGTGAACCAAGTGAATCAATTATTACAGAAAACCCTAAATTTTAAACCAATTTAGCCCAAATCCAAACTTCGTTTGAGAAGTTACAGTTACTCCTCGAAATATATATATAACGCGATTAATCGTGATTCAGCCTGCGACTCCTTCTCCCGTGCGATTGTGACTCCTCCCCGCGCGAGCCGCAACGCCCTCAACTTCTTCTCCCTCACGCGCAGCCCGCTTCCGCCAGTGGAGAACACGGGACAGGGGCAGCTTAAAACGGGGGCCACTGTGAGAAACCCTAAGGGCACCCGATTCTCCTCTTCCCTCAGCGATTGGATGCCGCCGCCTGCCGCCATCTTCTGTCGATCGTCACCCACCGCGTGAGGACTAGCGACGCCGCCTACCTCCCCTAACCACCCCCACCTGCCCCTGCAGCAATCCGGTCCTTCCGCCGTCCCTTGCAAACAGTATTGCCACCGTTGTCTTCTACCGACCAGCGTTGCCCCTTTATCGAATTGAAGTTGGCAACAAGAATCGAAGCTTGATTTGTGTTCAAGATGAGGACCTTGATTTGTAGATCCTATTATACAGAGGGGTTCTTATTCGATGATTCGACATATCAGGTGGGTACTCCTGTACTTGGTCGATACAGGCTCTCCTTTCGTAGTGCATGATTACCTTGCTGCTATTCTTATTATAGTCATTGCTTGATATTTACTGTTGACCTTAATATGATCTTATTGCTATCAATACTGTTTCCTTAAGTGTTGTTATCTATGTTAACTTATTATGATTGATGTTGCACATATCTTGATGTTGTAGTAGTTATTTGTTGAACTATGCATCGTAGCATGTTATTATTGTTAACTCTCACTGCATAGGTTGGGTGAGAGTATTATAGCACTGCACAGGTTGGGTGCTACCAGGACTAGTTGGATAGCTCTCTTGAAGACTGCCCCTCCCCCTCGCGTATAGTGGTCTATTGTTGGAGCGGGTGATTCCTGCTGCGCATCCCAGTGCACTGCACAGGTTGGATGTCTAGGGATGTTGACAGTAGACAGTGATATTTTCTTCGCTCCCCACTTACGTGTAGTGGTCTGTTATTGGAGGGTGTGCAGTTGTCCTGTTTAACGCCCTAGTTAACTACACAGGTTGGGTGACTGGGGATGGCGAGTGCAGACAGTGACCATGCATGCATTCGTTGTTGTTTACTACATTTATAGTTGATGCACTTGTTGTTATATGAGTATGTACTTGTTGTTATATTACTGCTGCATTTGTATGACATGACATACATGATTACTCTATTGTATGTTGACTTTGCTCCTGTAGTATCATGTTGAAACTATATACCTTTTGATATCCATGCTTATATTTTTTGATTCTTTGTAATATTGTGCACTTTCATTCTAGTACTCACTGAGTATGTTTTTTATACTTACCACCTGGACCCTGGGGCTTTCTGTCTCCTCAGGTAATAGATAAGGATGTTGTTTGAAGGTTGGAGTTCTGCCGAACTGCCCCCATCTCACAGTAGGAAAAAGATTTTGATTTTTGTGATTTTACGTTGTATAGATTTAGATTTTGAGATGTATCCATTATATAGAGTTCATAGTGGATGTTATCGTTATGTTTCCGCTGCATTGTTGTAGATTTTGATATACGTTGAGTTTTATATAATTGTGGTCGGTTTTTTCGTGGTATTTGTAGTTGATAATGAGTTGTATGTGTTGTTGTGGCTATGTGGGCCTTTATCCATGTAGTTTAGTAGTTAATTACATGTATTGTATTGTTGTTTCGGCCATGTAGGCCTCTATGTTGATATATACTAAAGAAAATTGAATTGTTACAGGGAAGATACTATCGAAAGTTTTTAAACAGCCGTCTCTCGGGATGTGACAGAGTTTATCTCTCCAGTCGAGGCGACATTATTGTTGTAACTCAATCTCCTATATTATCCTCTACCCGACTTTTTGATCTTCTGAGCTTAGGGATTGAGATGACTTTCCATCTATCCTCTTTCTCGACTTTGTTGGTCTTCCGAACTTGAGGATCGAGGTGGTTTTCCAAATCATTTTGGGAGCATCTCCAATTGAGACTCACTACTTATTCACTTTGGGACTTGAAAAGGTCACACAAATTCAGTCTTGCACACTTTGGGAACATCCTCGGTCGGAAACATTCCCGCTCTATTTATTCACTTTAGAAACATCCCTAGAAAGGTCACACAGGACTTTAGTCCTACACTCATTTTGAAAATATTCCCACACGATGTATTTACTATGAAAACATCCCCGATCGGGAACATCCCTCGGGCCCTCTATTTTGAATATCCGCCTGACTCCGTGGGTTCAAGCTCCTCTCTCTAGTCAGGAAGAAATTGACATTCCGGTGTTTTGATTATCGCCCAACTCTGCAAGATCGAACTCCTCTTCTCGACCGGGACAAATTGGTATTCTAGTGCTCTAATATTCTTCTTATCCCCTGACTCCACAGGATCGAGTTTCTCTCTTCGATCGGGATGGGATTAGTGTTGTGGTATTCTTATTATCCCTCTGACTCCGCGAGATAGAGATCCTCTCCTAGGTTGG
>NW_027434545.1:0-4854 GCF_044706935.1 Curcuma longa
GATGGGATTGGTGTTTTGCTGCTCTGGAATTTCTATTGTCTCCCAACTCTGGGGAATTAAGTTTCTCTCTCCGATCGGGCGGGATAGGTGTTATGTTGTTCTGGAATTCATATTATCCCCACTTCATAGGATCAAATTTCTCTCTCTCAGTCAAGGTGGGATGGATGTTCTAGTATTCCTATTATTCTCCTACTCCGCAAGATTGAGCTTCTCTCCCTGATCAGGACAGGATTGATGCTTTAATATTATGATATTATTATTGTCCCCCAACTCCGTAGGATCAATCTCCTCTCCTCGATCGGAGTAAGATTGATGTTCTAGTATTCTTATTATCTCTCTGATTTTATGGGATCGAGCTTCTCTTCCCAATCAGCTTCCCACGACCCCTTGACAACTCAGCTCCTCAATTAAACCTCTTAAATCACTTCTATATTGTTTGGTGGCCCAAGAACCTCACACTTCTTAAATCAGACTTCATTCGACTTTGAGAGGGGATTATTGATATCATCAAATCCTACTCCCCTTCCAGCCCGATAGATCCAAGATTCAATAACCTGTTATGATTTAGGAGCTTACCTCTATAAGTATGACAGTAAGGATGGTAAAAAGGGAGGAGAAAGGGGAGGTCCTTCTAGCCTAACAAATCCGAAGATCCAAGATTCAATAACCCATTATGACTTGGGAGTCAACCTCTATAAGTATGAGAGTGAGGATGGTAGAAAGGGAGGTTACTTCTTACTATTCATCTTCTTCCATTTTCATTCTCACCGTTTAATTGACGATCATAAGGGTCATGTCGACCACACTGATGCCCGTTGAAGGGTATTGATGTGCTGGTTTCGAAATAGTAAGTTGTTCAGATAGAAGGAAGCTCTATTGAATTCGGATCCGTAGGAAGGGTGCATAGAGTCGGCATAAGACAGGAGTTGTGAGCGACCAACATCATCATCCAACAACAAAACACTCAAATAATTAATTGATCATCATGCACAATGACGAAATTACCTGAAAATCCTGTCATAAATAAATAAAATTCTTTCTAGATATTTCAAGAGTCGACGGGAAGGAAAAGTAAGCTTGAGTTATAAATTTTACATGCACGGTGTTCAAGTGTTCTGCCTATATTGCAAACTAAGATGGCAGTTCCTAAACGCTGCCATTTCTTCTTCACTTTCAAAATATAATTTAAACTAAGATGGCGGTTCAAGTGTTTTGCCTATATTGTAAACTAAGATGGCGGTCCCTAAATGCTGCCCTCCCTGCCCTTTCTTCTTCACTTTCAAAATAAAATTTAAATATTCATAAAGCCTTTCACATGCTAACTAATTTCAGTAATTAATTATTGTACTCATTAGAAATATCATTTCACTTTCTAAACACATTTGATTTTACTAACTAATATCAATAATCTGGTAGTTTATTGATTTATTTATTCCTTCATGCCTTGTTTGCATGATGAAAATGGCGGTTCCCAAACGCGGCCCTGCCTGCCCTTTCAACTAACATCAATAATCTGGTATAGTTTATTGGTTTATTTATTCCTTCATATGATATGCATATGCCTTACTTGCATGATGAAAATGGCCGTCTCATCTCCATCCTTTTTCCTCTTCCTCATCCTCTCTTTCGCTGTCGTCGCCTTCGCCCAGCACCACTCCACCCACCTGCACTTCTATGCCCTAGAACGCTTCTTTGGCTCCCCCAATCCGACCGTTGCATTTTCGGTGAACCTGCACCCGGAATCCCCCATGGAGGGCTTCGGCAACCTTGGGGTGTTTGATGACATTATCCTTGCAGGGCTCGACCCAAACTCACCAGTCATCGGTCGGCTACAAGGGTCCACTGCTAACACAGATTTGACCGGTCATAGTTTAACTACAATCATAAACTTGGTGTTCACCGCCGGAGAGTACAACGGGAGTTCGCTGATGGTCTTAGGGAGGAACCAGGTTGGAGGCCTGTCGGATCGAAGCATCACCGGCGGTACTGGACAATTTCGACTAGCAAGGGGCTACGTCCTGAGCCGAGTAGTCAATGTCACTGGCACCACAGTGATTTTTGAGTTCGATGTTTATGTCACACAATGAGCATCAAGTATAATCATCCATCGACATCTAATGCAATAAAGGTTCAAATATCTTGGAATTCTCCATATGAATTCCAAGATATATGATTGTGGAGAACATTATTGTTTCTGTTCCCGTCAAGAACCACTTCTGGATGTGCAGCCTATCCTCAGCACCACTCCGGAATGAAGAAGGATGGAGGCACCAAAGATCACCGGAGACCTACAAACACAGACACCGTGAGAAGGAAGGTCGGTGTGACCGGCGCGACCACTCCGATGCTTAAGTCAGGCGTCCGGAGATGAAGGTAATAGAAGGAAGATGACCAAAAAGGGAGAGAGCATACCTGGCCCCGGTGGAGGGGCTCACCTTATATACTGAGGAGGAGACTCGTACCACGGACAAGGCAAGGTGAAGCTTACCTTGAGAGTACCTTCTGTACCTGTGAGGAGTGGCGTCTTTAATGATGCTTGTACACCACTGGCAGGGGCGTACGTCGGGCGGCGCATTACCATACCCAGTGAGGGGGTGTCAGATGTCTGACTATAGTACAAGAAAAGGAGTGGTCAGTGACAGAGGGTATTATTCTGCCCCGATTCCTTGGGACGAGTCGGGTACACTGATCAGTCGAGCTGACCGGGAGTCGGCTCGGCGGGATTATCCACATCTTCTACTGACAAGTCAGCCTATTGGACTTGGGTGGGGCCCATTCGGGTGGTTACCCTGGGATTCGGATTCGGGCCGTAGTGCCTTAGTCGGCTGCTTCCGGATCCCGTCAAGAACAGGTTCCGGATGGTTGACTCGGCTCGGGCGTCTCTCTCGATCCGGTCTGCCTCCGTGTCCTTACGACCGTAACAGTTTCTTAAAACATCTTGCTATAGCTCCTAAATTGAAGTGCTTGAGTTTTTTCCTGGTGTTATTGTGAGCTCGATCTTTGTCGTCATCCTTCTCTAATTCATAGCTTCCTTTATTCTTAAGTTCCTTTTGTTTGTCTAATTATATCAACCATGGTCTTCATTTGAGCATTCGTTAATTCCTAAACTTCTTTGCTAATTGGCATTGAATCTAATATCGTGTAAATTATTTTGGCCTGAAATAAAACTCTTAACACTAGTTTAAATTAATCTTCAAATATTTTTTAAAAAATAAATAAAAATATAAAATAATACTATTTACTGTTCCATACGTATGAAATTCTTCCATGCACTTTGATTCGCCTAATCACATATTTTAAGACGCAAAATATATATATATATATATATATATATATATATATATATATATATATATATATATATATATATATATATATATATATATATATATATATATACAATTTTGGGAAATAAGATTATGAGAACAATTTTTTTCAAAAGTTTACAAATAATAACCTCAATTTAATATTGAAGATTAAGGTTAACCACTAGAGTTTAGCAAACCAAACTAAGGTAAATATCATGAAAATTCTTTTTATTTCCTCTAGTCTAAGCAAGATATAAAAAATTAATTAATTTTGTTAAAAAGGAGAAAAAGTAAGACGGAAAAGATATTACCTCTTTAAATTCACAATTTAAAAAACAAAAACTTTTATAATGCATAAATTAAAGAATTAATATTTTGAATTCAATTCTCTCTGACTTTGAAATGTCAGAGCTAGTCTCTGGCACTAAAAATGATATCGGACCTCAGCAACTATGATATCCATTTAATTTTGCATTCTTAAAATTTTCAGTTCTTAAATATATTAAAATATGAAAAGACCACTTTATATTTTAGACTGAATTTGATTCTTCGATATAAGTTGTAAAATTCCCTAAGTTATCATTGGAATTAATTACAACTAAGAAATTAAGTTAATGACATAGGTAACTTGTTTAACAAATTTTAGTTAATATTTATGAATTTATATCCTAGCTCACATACCTATTAAACGCAGAATTTGATAAATTCTAATATTACTTGTATTTATAATTTCACAGTATTATCGAACTATTTTATAAAATATATTGCATATGCTATTAAATAATTAAAATTATATCAAGTGTTAGTAAACTATATTATACAAGCTACTAAAATTACATTAAAATTCTAGATGATACTAAATTATTATCAAAGTTAATTAAATTTGAAAAAAAATACATTTTAAATAACAGTGGCTTGAAGTCTATATAATTACATTCACTATTTATTTTGCAAACAATATAGATTTTTATTATTTAAAAAAAATATTAATAATTGTTGAATAACATATTTTTTTGCCTATTTCATCGTAATAAGTACGAATATAAACATACATATAGAAAACTTTAGATAATTTACATTAAATCTATAAAACTCGGATGTTTTTAATAAACTATTTAACATAATGTTTCACTTCTAATAAATTTATGCAAATAATTTAATTTATTAAAAATATAACATATTATCAATTTACAAGTTCATTAATAAAGTCAAATATATATATATACACACACATAATCAACTGGCTAAGATGTTAATTTTTTATTTTTTAAACAATTCTTACAAAACATTGTTAAATGTATTTAAAATATATTATATGAAAAAATAAATAATATGCACACGCATGGAGCTATAACATTGAAACAAAGACACAAATGGCTTTTACATGAATAATAAGAGAATAAAGCTTTCACTACTCAAAATGATATTTGAATGGACTAAGAAAAAGAGATATCTGTTGCTTCCAACTATAAATTTCAAACAAAATAAGAATTAGGAAAAAGGATCTCATTAGCAATGGAACAAGGGGTCCTGAAAACAATAAACT
>NW_027434546.1:0-1158 GCF_044706935.1 Curcuma longa
TGTAGGATCAGAAATACGCTAGAGGGGGGGTGAATAGCGTATTTTAACGCTTTTCGATATTCGATAAAACTTTGCGTGCGGAAGCGTAAGCGAGAACTCGATTTGCAAGAATAAAGAATTAGTGCAGAAAGTAAATGACTCGTTTGTTTTTACTTGGTTCACAGCGCAACGCTGCTACTCCAAGGCCCACGGTCTTCGACCGTTTACTTTGGGCAATCCACTAAGATACTTGCTCCTTGCGGTAGCAAGTATATCGAAAACCGGTTACAGAAAACTCGATTACAGTAAAATGATTAGAATGACAATACAATCTTTTGTTACCAACTTTTCGCGCTCCCCGGAGTATGATTTCGGCGTCTCGGTGCTCGTTGAAGTAGCTTGATGTAGTCTCGGCACCAACGTCGAAGATCGGATGCTAAATGGACACGAGGAAGGCGTTTGAGAGCGAAAGGAATGAGTTGCTCGAAGGCTGCTCGCGTCTGCCTTATATAGGCGACCTGAGTCGACTCAGATAGGCATCTGGGTCGACTCCAGCTGACGTGGCGGATAAAAGTCTATCGGCTTCGCTGCTTATCCTTCCTGAGTCGACTCCGGCTGGCTCTGGGTCGACTCCAGTCGCGGTGGCGGCGGAGACGATAAAATCTTGACCTGGGTCGACTCAGATCGCCGTCTGAGTCGACTCCAGCACCGCTGGCGACGACTTTTGACGCGCGGACTTCCGGTTCTGTGCTGATTGGGCTGGAGTCGACTCCAGAACCTATCTGAGTCGACTCCAGACCCGAAAACTTGAATTTTCGGCCGGAGTTAGCATTTGTCGAGCCCTTCTTTCCTGCATAATAAGTTAGCTCGAAAACATAGTAATTACAGAACCGGTCGGTTCACCGAACCGGCTTCGAGTCTTAACTTCGGATCTCTGGTGAGATCCTGGGTTAGACTGGCGCCTACTGTTCCTCGTAGGAACGCGTCCTCACCCACTCCCCTCGGGAGAATTTACCTGATGTCAACCAAGTCCTCCTGACCTGTTGGACTTTTGCTTGGCTCTGTCGTTGCCCCCCAGGACTTGAACGCAACTGATCCTCCTGATCAGTCCATTCTTCCAAGTCCATTTCATCCGCAACTACCCAAGTCCGGATCTTGCCTAGTGCACGTTGACTCTGC
>NW_027434547.1:0-1142 GCF_044706935.1 Curcuma longa
AACCAAGATCTATGAATCAATCTCTTACCAATAAGTTCCTCCTCCTCCTCCGCAGCTTCGGCTGGTTCCAACAAGATCCAAATAATCGGATCTTACATCAAGCTACAATTCAACCCAATCAATAATTAAAACTTGTTCCTATTATGAACTCTAAATTAAACGTTCACTTACCGATCGCAATTCCACAGATCCCTCGCTTGCAACCGATCGGTGACTCCCTCTTCCACTGCTAGCACTGGCAGCCCATTACAATAAACCAGTGAGGGATAGCTTGAAGAAGAAAGAGAACAACTCCAACAAAACTCAGATCTCGCTTCGATTTCTAAGATTTGAAGCGAGATTATCTCTTTCCCCCGTTCTTCTTCTTCACGGCGGCAGAACCAAGGAAACCTCCCCAAATCAAGATCCAACTCAAAAACCTATAGAAATCGGCAAAAACCATAGATCTACGCCCAATAAACCCTAAAAATCCAAGATCTACCGAACTCACCTCTTCCCCCTTCACCGTGCCGCCGATCTCCCCCCCCTCGGCGTCACCTTTTTCTGCCCGATCAGCACACCTCCGAGCAAGGAGCCGAGCCCTAGATGGAAGCTTCTTGTCCCTTGAGGCCTCCTCTTGTCGCCGGCACCGTCGGAGCTCCTCTCGTCGACGCGCGATCGGAACGACGAAGGACGAACAGAGAAGGAAGAGAGCGACGAACAGAGGAATCGAAGAGCTCGGAGAGAATCGCGACTTCGAGCATTTTATGGTTTCTTAACGGGCAGGTTTGGTGGTTAACGGGTTTGGATCCTACAACCAATAACCCAAAATCCTATTAAAAGTTGAGTTCAGACCGGGTCCGGCTCAAGCCATTACTGTAGCAAACCGAACTAACCTTGGTTCGCTTGGTTCGCTAACCAATCGAACCCCGATTTGACTCAAATCAATTTTGTTTGATTCGTCTCCACAAAACGAATCTTTTCATCCCTTTTTATCTTATTAAAACCTCTTTTATTACGAACCAAACCGAATTAGTTCAATTTGGTTCAATCTTGGTTCATTTGGTTCACCAACTAAATGACCTCGGACTTGAACGAAACCATTTTCGTTCATTTCGTCTTCATAAGACGAATTCATTCCCTTCCACTAATAAAATTTCTAA
>NW_027434548.1:0-4060 GCF_044706935.1 Curcuma longa
ACAGTAATTATAGGTGTCTTAAAATTTTACATTGAGACATTAAATTTAAGACAGTATTTAAAATTGTGTCTCAAATTCAACTAAACACCTAATAAAGACGGTTAAAGATATAATTATATAAGACATTCAAATAAGACGGTAAAAAAGTATTTGTCTCAAATTATCTTGATTGTGTTAAAAAAAAATAAAATCACACATATACATAAGTATTTAGACAAATATAAATTAGTATTTATAAATTAATAAAAATTTAAAATTGTTGTTACTTACGTTTATAAAATTATTTTAATTATATTTATAAATTAATAAATAATTAAAAAAAATCTTTTTAGATAAATATAAATTAATATTTATAAATTAATAAAAATTTAAAATCATTATTATTTATCTTTACATAAACATTTTTATTATATTTATAAAGTAATAAATGAATAAAACTTTTCTTTATAAAAATATAAATAAATATTTATAAATTAATAAAAATTTTGTTTATGTTTTTAAAAAGTTTATTTTCATTTACGTTTTATAAAATTATTTTAATTAAGTATTTTATAAGTATTTAGTTTACGTAATTATAAATTTAAAATCATTATTATTTATCTTTACATAAACATTTTTATTATATTTATAAATTAATAAATGAATAAAAATTTTCTTTATAAAAATATAAATAAATATTTATAAATTAATAAAAATTTTGTTTATGTTTTTAAAAATTTTATTTTTATTTACGTTTTATAAAATTATTTAAATTAAGTATTTTATAAGTATTTAGTTTACGTAATTATATTTTTTAAATCAAATACTAAAACCATTTACCCTAATTAAGTTGTGCGTGAGTTGCCTTCGACGCCGCATCCTTGCACGGCACCGCTCCTCTTCCGCACCGTAGCGCCGCAGCGCCGCAGCACCGCACCGCCGGAGCGCCGCAGCGCCGGAGAGCCGCAGCACCGGAGCGCCGCAGCACCGCAGCGCCAGAGCGCCGCAGCACCGCAGCGCCAGAGCGCCGCAGCACAGCAGCGCCGCACCACCGTCGGTTCACCGCCGCTTCACCACCGCCGCTTCACCACCGGCTCCGAAGATAAGAAGCCAGCTTCACCACCGCCGCCTATCACACCAACAAGCCACCTTGTGTCTGTATGAATCTCTGACCGCGCGGAATCTCTATAGCTAATTTTCCAAATTGGATTCTAGTTGGTACTAATTTTATTTCTAACGATCCAGGAACTTCCATAATGTTGGCGTGATTCAGTTTGCTTCACCACCGGCTCCGAAGATAAGCAGCCTGTTTCACCACCGCCGCCTATCACAGCAACAAGCCAGTCACCTCCTCTGCTTCCAAGCGCATTGGAGAGAACTTCTAGAAAAGGTATTGTTCTTTCATTAGTTAAAATTTATTTGTACTTGTTAGTGTTATCCATGTAGTAAGAAGTAACTTTTATTCGGTTATATAATGATACAATTGTCAGAAGCATATCACTTATTTTTCATAAATGTATAAATCTAACAAACTACTTTTTCATCTATGAATGATTATTTTTATCAGTAAACTGTTCCTCGATAATGACCAGTGATATGGACAAAAGTTGGATTGATTCAAAGAATAGGAATTCAGAAGAATATAGGAGAAAAGTTGATGAATTTTTAGAGTTTGCTTACAAAGACAAGACTGAAGATAACAAAATTTATTGCCCATGTTGTGATTGCAAGAATCGTTATTTTGTCTCTAAGGAAGATGCTAAGATGCATATTATTGTTAGAGGCTTTTATAACAAATATAGAGTTTGGGTTTACCATGGGGAAACTTACAATTCTCAACAAACAACCTCGTCTTTTGGAGGTACAAGTGATATGGATACAGATGATAATATGGTTAGGATGGTTCAAGATGTTTTTGGTGCCAACAATAGCCATGATTTTGGATTAGAAGATGATTTTGTTGGGATGGATGAAAAAATCAGGCGATATATGAAATTATTGCAAGAAGCTGAGTGTGAATTGTATGAAGGTTGTAAGAATTTCACAAAGCTGCCATTCATTGTTCATCTCCTACCTAAAAGTTCTAGATAGTTGGCCTGATAATTCCTTCACTCTTTTACAGAGAGTTAATCAAAATGGCTGCAGAGAAAGCTGTAGCAGAGTGTATGAAAGTGGTGACTCCTATTATAAATCAAATGAAATCCCAAATAGATGCACTTCAATCAAAGTTAGAGAATCATGGATCCCCATTGACCCATCTTCATATGGAATCTAGTGAATTTAGTAATCAAAAGGTATCTTGACTTTATTTAAATAATTTACTTTTATGATGAATTTTGATAGTTTGTAATATGTACACCTTTTTTTTAGGTTGCAGATAATACTATTTCACATGAACAAGGATTGGGTAACCAACAGGTACATTGGTAGTTGCTTTCACAAGCATTTTTTTTTGTTAATATATATAGTTGCAAGAAAGAGGATTATATACATGTTAGATGATGAAATTTCTTATTGAAAAGTTCTATTTATTAATTTTTTTGAACAATATATGTCTTTTATTATTTCTGAACAATAAATCTTATGCATACCTCTTGAATTCAATGGGCTTTGTTAAATTGACTATTTCTATGTGGGCCTCAATTTTATATGTTTAGTCATGTAAGATTTTGTTGTTAATCTACATATATGTCTCATGTTGAATCAATTATGTTTGAGTAAATGAATTCTTTATATTCTTATAGATTATAAAACATCTTTACCTCTAAAAAGAGTTTTTTTTTAATGTTCAGGATTCTGATGAAGAAGGATCATAGAAGTTATCTCCAGATCATGAAGAGTTGTTCTTTAAGCTTTCTCTTGTGTAACTTTGGAATAGTAGTTTTTTTCTTATCAAATTCATGATGGATATGTACACATTTGTATTATTGGATAAATGTTGGCATGAAACCTTTTATTTTGAAATGACAATTCAATAATTTTGATCTAGATTAATTTGTATAGTAAGTATTTATTAATTTTCATCACAAATTAAATGGTGTATCTAACAAATGAAAATATTAGGGACAGTAATTTACTGTCTTCACTTTTATTTGAGACGGCACATTACTATCTCAATCTGGTGTCTCTAGCTTTTTCACAGAATAAGACATAACATTTGAGACAAAAAAATAACTGTCTTAAATACTTTTGAGACAATTTAACAACCGTCTCATCACCGTCTTAAATCGCATTTGAGACAGTGCAACTGTCTCAATATTTTTTTGAGACGCTTGTATTGGGGACAGCTACATTACCGTCTCATCACCGTCTCAAAAACATTTTGAGACAGCAAATTTATAATTTAAGACAGATTTTGTTGTGTCTCAAAAGCCTAATTTTCTAGTAGTGATGAAAATAATTATTTATTGAATTGATTTGACTTTAATTGTCCTATATTGCATGATTTAAGGCTTGATATAATTTTTGTGATTTAATGGTGAATTTTTGGCATTAATTTGATTTTTATTGATTTTAGGGCTAAATCGGATCCAACTCGAGCTCAACCGTGGTCAAATCGAGTCAAATTTGCCAAATTGATCAAGCCAACATGGAGGACATGACTTAGATCGAGCCCGATCAAAATCCCTGAATTTTTTGGAAACCCTAAACTGCCCTAAAGCCTAGATCAAGTTTGCACCGTTGATTCAGAGATCGGACGGCTGAGATTAATGGGTTAATCGGCGGTATTTAAAGCTCAAGTTAGGAAATGAACAGTGGTTGCGCCACTATTCACCTTCGTCCCCACGCGAGAAACCATCCCTTGTTCACCGACGTACGCGCATGGCCAGCCCCATCCTTCCAAACCTATCCCATTGTGATCCTTGATCAACGAAGAGTCCAACGCCGGCCGATTGGGTATAATCCGGCGATCGGACGGCGCGCGACGGTGAGGGTTTCACCGCCGCCATTCACCCCTGTTTTTGCATTTTCTGGCGTTCTGCTGCACAATCCGAGCTCGCGCTTCGTGGAGGGGTTCTCCTAGGATCGTGTAGTTCCCTTGTATCAACAGAAGCATCATCGGAGAAGAGAGGAAGCAAGG
>NW_027434549.1:0-4162 GCF_044706935.1 Curcuma longa
TGTAACACCCCAATTTTTCCTTCAATAATATCTGGATATTTAATGATAAATGAAAGATTTAATGATCGATTGATGTTGATAAAAGGAATTAGTATAAAATACTAATTCATGTTTAATTATGGTTTAGAACGTTGCTTGTAATGGGTTTATGTAAGCCTTGCTAAAGAAAAAGAAAAGAAAAGAAAAAGAAATAGGGAGGAACAAGGAATTGAACCTAAGACCTCCAATTTATGTAGCAAGCTTTAGACCAAATGGGCAAGTGAACGATTCTTATTAAAAGTACAAGAGGAATTATAGTTAAGGGTTAAGGGGTTATATTTGCAGCTTAAAAATCAAACGGAGAAACGTTGGAAGTTTGGGCGTTACAACGCTTGGCTTTATTGGGCATAATGATCAATTAAGGGGGTTTAACACGAAGGTTATCGGGATGAAACCTTATAAAAGCTTGCTTTCCACCAAAATCCAGTTTTCTTCTGCTTTCTCCTGCCCTGACCTCGCTTCTTCTTCTTCTCTCTGGCCGAAGCTGAAGTTCCTTCTGCGAAACTTCTTTTGCTCTCTGAAACAAAACGAAGCTTCTGTTGGGTAATCGTTAGAAACATCAGAATTACTGGTAAGTTTCCCTCACCTGTAGCGTAATAGCTATGATAGATTGCATATTTACGATGGTATCTGAATGCTAATGGATATATATAATAAACGTTTATGTAAATTAAGTCTGATTTTAGAAGTTTAAGCATGTTTAGATGTTTTAATATGTGCCAACGATCATGTGTATCTGTATTCTGTTTCAGATAAAACATGATGTAAATGTTTAGATAGTACAGATTATGTTGATCATGTTAGATATGTTTTAAAGAACCTTAAATGTTCGGTTAGGATGGACATATAGGGAACAGAAAGAAGAACTCTGAGAACTGATCAGTAAGGCGGTAATCGATCACTGGATCGATTACCAGAAGTGTAATCGATCACAGGATCGATTAATAGGTTGTAAAGAGGAATGAAAGTTACGTAAAACAATCGATCAAGTGATCGATTAAAGAGGGGTAATCGATCACCCGATCGATTACCAAGCCTCGGGATAGAAATCTACGAGCCGTAATCGATCAGGTGATCGATTACAGGCCGGGTAATCGATCACCTGATCGATTACCGAGCTTTCTGTGGACGATGACCCTAATCGATCTCTGGATCGATTACAAGGGCACTTAATCGATCGGTTGATCGATTAAGCCCTTTATGTTTGCAAGATTAAGAGCTCGGAAGCTAAAACTTATGCTTAGGATGGTTTACCAAGTTGGTTCAACTCAGGTTAGGTTTAAACAAAAGACTGAATCTAACCAATGAAGTTCTGATCATCTTAAAGAATGGTTAAGGGCTAGAGTCAATGCAAATACCAACCTTAGGGTTATGTTAGACTCTAACCAAGAATGTAAAGAACGTATGTAATGAGATCAAAGTAACGGGAATGTTCACCATGATATGAAAGGAAAGGAAAAAGAAATGTAAAGGAACAATCCTGTGAAATGAAAATGAATGAAAGTATAAAGTTATTTTACTTTAATGAAGCTTGTACCGGAACCTGAAAGGGATCCAAGGAATGGACACCTAATGAACGTCCCTAGGTCGAAAGACAAAAGACCTAGTAACCGAGTGGTCGAGATTTGCTACCTCGTACCTACTTGGAATGGCGCGCAAATGAATGAATGGGTACAAGCTAGGGGACCCCAACAATGATGTTTATTATTTTTATCTACTAAGATAATATGTTTTGAAAAGACAAATGGTATGGTATTCATGTCTAATGTGTACAATGAAAGAAAAGGTTAAGGTAAATGATTGCACATGTTTACGTTATGACTTACATGTTGTAATGTACTTAAATGATATGCTTTTATGTGATGTCCGGATTTTGTGAGTAGGAAAGGAGCTTACTAAGCGTTATGCTTATAGTTTACTTTCTTATGCTGCAGATCCTAACAGGTATTAAGCAATGGACGGAGGCGACAGGACAGGACGAAATGATGTGTGTGGTGTTGACGTGACAAGTCCTGGCTTATGTCAATTTATAGTTATTTTAGAACTATCATGTTTGGTTGACAATAGTTTTAAGTTTTCCTCAAGACTTATCATGTTTTGTTTAAGTATATCTACTGTATACGAATCTATGCTTGCTATGAAAGTTTTAATTTTCCGCTGCTAAGTGTAGCTTTCGTATATAATGGTAGAATGAATGAATGAATGAACAAACTGTAGCGTCCGTCAAGGCTCTGGTAAGGGCGGGCGTTACACGTCAGGGAGGCTAGATTAATTGGTCACGAAGGGTAAGGAGTATCTGACTTGATTCACTAAGTCGAACCAAACTGGCCGAAGCTACCTCGCCACATCCTAGACTAGTTAGACCAAGGTTTCTCAATAAATTGGGTAAGTCCATAATTTCCTGAATTGATTTTGACTAGAAAGTGGTGGTTGCTTGATGTGCATAGGATACATAACCATTTATTACACTTTATTTGTACATCTTCATGCTTTTCATGCTTTATCTTGTATATGTTACATCCCTTATTTGTGCATTTGGCATCGTATTCTTTATTTCTTGTTTCGGAGGACTTCTTGTGTGTTTGCGTATTTTAGGACTGGAAAACGGAGCAAAATAGGTGAAACGGAGCATTCATTGAAGACAAGGCAAGACAGGGTCGTGCCTCATAGGCACGGCCGTGTCTCATCACCTCCAAAGGCCGTGTTTAGAGCACACGGGCGTGTCTCTAACCAGAGAACAACCCACTTTAAGTCGTGTCCCTTAGGCACGCCCGTGCCTTCCTTCTGCAGAATTCAATACATGGCCGTGTCCCTCAGACACGACCGTGTCCCCTAACAGAGCAGCAGCCAAAGACATGGCCGTGTCTCTCAACAGAGCAGCCCCTGCCTTCGGCCGTGTCTCACAGACACGGGCGTGTGTCCTCCACACAGCCATGCCAAGACATGGTCGTGTCCCTCAAACACGACCGTGTCTTCCAACAGAGAAGGGCAAGCTTCAGCCCGTGCCTCACAGGCACGGGCGTGTCTCCCAGCCGAGTGAAGACCTACTTGGCCGTTCACAGGCACGGCCGTGCCTCAGGACAGAACATCCACTATACTTGGCCGTGCCTCACAGGCATGGCCGTGCCGCATCCACAGCTGGGCGACCACTTCAGGCCGTGTCTCCCAGACACGACCGTGTGACGGGGGCGTGCCTGGCTGATTTTTAGGGTCTTTTGTGGGGGCCTATAAATAGACCCCCTTAAGGGCCTTAGAAAGGGGGAGGAGACTTGGAGAGAGCCACCGGAGCGTGCTAGAGCCACCGACGCCTCATTCCGGAGCCAGATTCGATGATCCGTTCATCCGCTTGGACACTCCATCACCTCTACATCTCGCCCTCGAGGAGATTGCAGTCCGGAGAAGAAGGAGACTCTTGATAAGTCCTTTTGCTTGTTTTCCTTTCGGATTCTTGTATTAGGATGCATTATTTACCTTCTTCTTTGTGTTGTATTCTCCCCGATATGGAGTAGTCCTCCAGATTCTAGGATTAGGAAGAATCGGGGTTATTGGATGATTGTAAACTTGTGATTTGATAATCTACCATGTTCTATGATGTTATTTGGCAATTGCTTTGTGGATTTGTGCTCAATACTTGTTTGATGATATACTTGTGAATAGTATGAATCCATGAGGGTAGAGATTATTCATTGTTTGAGGAATTCTTAGGATCGTACACCCGGGACGCCTCGTGACAGGAGGAGAGTCTTAACCGGACGTTCCGAAGGATTGTTTAAACTATGAATAATGTTTATGAGGGATAACTAACGGTTACCTAGCGTTGGGGAGAGGTCTCTTTTGGGATATCCTATGACAGGGGGTAGGAATCTAGTAGTATTCTGGGGCGCCTGACGTGACACAGGAGAGCCTTGAACCAGGCTATCTAGAATCATCTCAAACCAACCTAAGTAACATTAGAGCACCAATGATTTATTCCGAGGAAACCTGACGAGGTCTAATTGGATAATTTGGTTAGAATCCCTACAATTGTGTAATAATTGAGGAATGATAGAGGATCCAAGTCAATCAATCAATACCCCGAGGAACTCGAAGTCCTAGAGTCGCTTCCCATCCATTGTCACAGTCG
>NW_027434550.1:0-3479 GCF_044706935.1 Curcuma longa
AATCTGTTGAACAATCGTGATATCAGAATGAAAATGAACAGAACAGAAACCATCAGGAATATAAAATGAACAGAAACAAAAGTATCAGAAACTTCAGATCTTCCCTTCACGAATCGAATCCAATCTAGCCGTCACACTAGATCTGATAAGATCAGAAATCCCAGAAGATTCAGCTCTCAACCACAGCTCAGCTTAATCTGGATCAAATCCATTCTGTTGCAACATCAGAAACCCTCTTCGGAAACAAAGAACAGAGCCGATCCAGGAAGAATGAAATCCACTCGATCCAAGGTTTGATCTATTGAAATTTAAGTTCAGGAAACATCAGAGACCTCTGAAGAACCCCTCCTAGATCAATTGACAGCTCCGATCGATCTGGATCTAGGAAATCACAGCTGAATTTCGCGGCGGAGAAGAAACGCTGGCAAAACCCTCACCACGCCTTTCCGACCATGCTTGCTTGCCAAACCATGGCTGTGATCGTCTCTGGAAGCTGGAGATTGATTTGGAAGGAGAAAATCCGAAGATCTGGCGATGAAAATGACGAAAAACAAGGAAAAATCGATGCGGAACGAAGATGAACAGTAACTACGCTACAGTAACCGCGTCAAAAACACTGTTCACTTCTCTTTATAACTGGGTTTTTGAATCTGCACTGTTCACAGCCGGCTTGTCTAGCTGGTTCAGCCTGAGTTAGCCCAAGTGCGACCCAACTCAACCAATTTAGCTCCAATTAACATGGTTTCAGCTCCAATCAAACCCTAATCTTGATCATGAAGTTTTTGGTCAATAGAATTTATCAATCATGACTTGACTCGGTCCCAATTTGGTTCGAATGCGGTTCCACTTGAGTCCTACAAAGAGTTAAAATTAATTAATGCAAAATTTACCGCAAAATCACAGAAATTAGAATTAATTGTCCAAATATACAATATTTCATAATTGCAATCAATTCATGTCATTTAGCACTTTATTTTCATGTAGAAATCCAAATTGAATCAATACAATACCATAAAATCTTAGTTTATCAGTTATCGAGTGGTAACCTTATAAGACCCTGTTATCACCGAAGCCAGCTTTCTCCTTCCTCTGTGCTCTTCTTTCTCTGCCCGAAGCTCTCTCTCTCTTCTTCTCTGGCCGAAGCTCCCTCAACCAGGAGAACTAGCGCACGGCTAAGGAAGGGTTCTGTTGGGTAATCTTAGAAACTTCAGAAACTCGGTAAGTTTCTTCTCACCTGCAGTATAAGAGTTTCAGTTTCAGGTTTCCAGTTTTGATGAAATGCTCATTCTGAAAGTTTTAAACATGATTCTAGAACGATCTGTATGTGATAGCGTTCCGCAAGTATACGGAATGTCGTCAAGTAATAAAAAGATCGAATCCACAGGGACCGTGGAATTACTTACTAGATCTAGCACAATAAGGTGGAGAGAATATTGAGCATGAGTTGTGTGGGGGAGATGGGAGTGTTCTAAAGTACTTTATCCTAGAATTCAGAGAAAGGGATCGACTGTGACACTAAGTGGTGAAACGATCCTAGGACTTCGGACTCCTCAGAGTATGGATTGATTGACTTGGATCCTCTACCTTTCCTCAATAATTGTTCAATTGTAGGGATGTTAACCAATTTATCCAATTCAACCTCGTCAGGTATCCTCGAAATAATGCATTGGTGTTCTTACGTCACTCGTTATCGGTTTGAAATGGTTCTAGAAGCCCGGTTCAAGGCATTCCCGTGTCACTCAGGCGCCCCGGAGTACTAAAAGAACCCTATCCCCTGTCACAGGATATCTTTTTACGGATCTCTCCCCAACAACGAATGACCGCTAACTATCCCTCATAAGAATTTAACTACGCATTAAGAAACCCCTCGGAACTCGCCCGGTTCAAGGCATTCTCCCTGTCACGAAGCGCCCCGGTGTACGGCCTAATGATTCCTCAATACATAATCAATTCCTACCCTCATGGATTCACACACACACAATTTATCATCAAGCACAAGCACAAATCCACAAAGCAATAGACAGTTATATCATAGAAAACGGTAGATTAATCAAATCCAAATACAATCATCCATTACATCTGATTCATCCTACATCCTAGAATCTAGGGAATCTACTCCATAGCGTGGAGTTTACAAGCCATAGGAAGGAAAGAATACATCTCAATCACAAGATACAACAAGGAAATGCAGGAAATGAGACTTATCTTCTTCCTTGGACTGCAATCTCGGCGTAGATGGGATGAGGATGGACTGGAGCAGTCGGATCGGTGGATGGATCGTCGAATCTCGCTCCAAAACAGGCGTCGGTGGCTCTAGAACAGCTCCGGTGGCTCTCCAAGGTCTCCCCCCTTTCTTAGGTCACTAAGAGGACCTATTTATAGCTGCAGCCCGTGTTCAGTCACGCTCCGCCCACACGGCCGTGCCTGGGAGGCACGGCCTCGAGTGGGCACCGCCTCTGGAAAAAGCACGCCCGTGCCTCTGAGGCACGGCCTGAAGAGGATTTGTCTCTGTTTGAAAGCACGGCCGTGCCTTTGAGGCACGGCCAAAAACCTGACTCTTCACATTTGGCTGGACACGGCCGTGCCTGTGAGGCACGGCCAGCTGCAGGGACTCTTCTGTTTTGGCACACGGCCGTGCCTGGTAGGCACGGCCAACAGCAGATGCTCCTTCTGGATGGTAACACGGCCGTGCCTGTGAGGCACGACCATGACTTGGCTTTCTTCTGTTTCAAAGCACGGCCGTGTCTGGTAGACACGGCCTCTGACTGCTGTTGAGGGGAATTTTGGCACGGCCGTGCCAGTGAGGCACGGCCCAGGCTTGATGGTCTTCTGTTTGGGCACACGCCCGTGCCCTTTGAAACACGGCCACAAGCTGATAGACACGGCCGTGCCTATGAGGCACGACCCTGTCTTGCCTTGTCTTCAATGGTTACTCCGTTTTTGCCCGTTTTTGCTCCATTTTCCACCCTGAAACATATAAAAACACGAGCAGATCTCCGAACTAGGAAATGTAAGATATGTGCCTAAATGCATGAATATGGGATGCAATGCACACAAGATTTAAGCAATAAACTCAGAAAGATGTGCAAATAAAGCATAAATACATATATACATCCTACGCACATCAGAAATGATGTTTTAAAACATAACCAAACAGTTTTCTGACCACCTTAAGGAAACTCAGGTCTAGGGTCAACATAAGTTTCACTGATGACAGCCCTAGGGTTATGTTATACTCTATGCCAAATGTATGTAATGAGGTTAAATTAAATATGAATGCCCAGTATGTCATGAAAGGACAATGTAAGGGGACATTCATATGAAAATGAAAAGAAAGTATAAAGTTATTTTACTTTAAAGAAAGGCTTGTACCGGAACCTAAAAAGGATCCAAGGGATGGACTCCTTCAGAACGCCCCTAGGTTGAAGGACATGAGAAGACCTAGTATACAGGTAGGTCGAGACTAGCTATCTCGTACT
>NW_027434551.1:0-2772 GCF_044706935.1 Curcuma longa
GTTGGGATGTATACCAGAATCCTAGCTATGTAAATAAACATTCTGAAATAAGAATCATATTTGGTCAAAAGTTTTTATGCAAGTGTCCATTTAATCTATATTGTAGATAAGCATGGTGTGCGGAGTCACACACAGAAGACCATGTTATCAGTTCCTTATAGATTATAAACAGTGTTCACAACCAAAATGGATTGGACAAACCATTGGAGTGGTTGTAGTGTAATTTGGTCTTAGTCTGTCTTGACTATAGAATTACACTAGTACACTAAGTGTGTATTGAGCAGGACCATCTGAGGATTGTTCGATTTATACTGACTATATAATCGAACTAAACCTCTGTTACTATAGATGTACATGCTCTTAATCCCGATATAATAACAAACACATGTGCTTAGTATGTACTTCTTTAATTCATCAAAGGGTGAGATTTAGATCGATAGATCAAAAGGCCCGATGAGTTGGGAAGTAGTATTATGTACATGGTGTGTTGTTGATTATAGAAGGAAACTGTGTCCTATAATCTAGGTTGATGATGTCCCCTTGAGGAGCTCATAAGGATTATCATGTAAACCCTGCAGGTGGACCTTGTCCGCATGATAATAAGGTTGAGTGGTACTACTCTTGGATTAGAAGTTGATTAAATTCGAGTTGTCAGTAACTCATTTAATTGACGGACATACGATATCTTAAACACAGGGAGACTAATGTACTTATAGTAAGAAGGAGCCCATATTATAATATGGGATTGGTGCGGTAGTGCAATAATAACTCTCTAGTGGAATGAGTTATTATTGATAGACTTAAGCTGTGTGTTCGGTGAAGAGCATGGGAAGCTTAAGCCTATCAGGAGACCAAAACCAATTCCTCCTCTAGGTCCCTGCTGTAGCCTCTAGAAACCCTCAAATCCACCTTGGAAGAATTCGTGAAGAAACCAGGCATTCGAACCCATGCTAAGGAGGTGTAATCGATCAGCTGATCGATTACACACCTTGGTAATCGATCAGCTGATCGATTACCAAGCTCCGTGGGAGATCGACTGGTAATCGATCACTTGATCGATTACCATGCTGGTAATCGATCACCTGATCGATTACCAGGCTTAATGAGGAAAAATTACGATGTTTAATCGATTCCTTGATCGATTAAAGGCTCTGGGTTCGAATTGGAAACTTCCGAAATCTTGCCAAAATCTCCGATATGATTGATTTAAATCATGCCATGTTTACGATTCAATCATACCATGTTTATGGCTCAAATTATACCATATTTATGGGATGGCTGGGCTATAAAAGATGGGGCTTGCAAAGGGTTTGAGCATCGATCGAAACCCAAGCTTTTGGTGGCCGAACCTTGCTGGTCGGCAGCCATACCTCTTCTTCCTCTTCCCTTTTCTCCGAGGGTTAACACCCAAAGAAGAAGAGAAGGAAGGAAAGTTTGCTAGCCATCGGAGTGGAGAATACTGGTGGAGAAATTCTCGAAGGATCGTTGCCCACACAACGTTCGAGAAGAGGAGAGGAATACAGCAGAAGATCAAGAGGTCTTCGGGTACAAACTTCATAAGGTATAATTTAATGTTTCCGCATAAGTTAAATTATTCCTTTTATATTGGATCCTGTAAACCAAACACAAGAGCCCAATGATCTAAATGAGTCGATCAAACTTCGTTTGATCGACTATGAGGGCAACTTGAGATCGTTTCCGGGAAAATTTTTGTTCTGCAAGAATCTACCGGAACGGTTTTTCAAGACTTTCCCATCAAGTGTTGGAGTATACTGAAAAGACTAGCTCTTTTGTATATAAACATTTCATGAAATAAAGGAATCATGTTTTGGTCAAATGGTTGCAATAGATTAGACTTGTAACATGTCCCCTTAATTTACATTGTAGATAACATGGTGTCTGTGAGACACAGAAGATCATGATTATCAGCTCCTTGTAAATTATAAATTAAGGCTCACAACCAAGATGGCTTTGGACAAACCATCGGGAACGGTTGTAGTGTAATTCAGTAACTGTCTATCTTGACTGTAGAATTACACTAGTACACTTTGTGTGTATTGAGTAGGACCATTGAGGTTGTTCAATTTACGCTGACTCATAAATTGAACAAGACCTCTGTTATTATACTTATGCACTCTTAATCCCGATATAATAAACGGGCGCATATATTTAGTAAACATCACTTTGATTTACCAAAGGGTGAGATCTTTCCGTCAGATCAAATATTCTCGGTAAGTTGGGTGATGTTACTATTTATATGGTGTGCCGTTAATTATAGAAGGAATCCGTGTCCCAGTAGGGCTGATGATGTCCCCTTGAAGAGCTCATAAGGATTGTCATGTCAAATCTTGCAAGTGGACTTAGTCCGACTGACAATAAGGATGAGTGGTACTATTCAAGGTCTTAGATGTTGATTATTGAGTTGTCAGTGAACTCAGATAATTGACGGACATACGATATCTTAAACACGGGGAGCAATGCATAAAATAATAAGAAGGAACCCATAACGTAATTTGGGGATTGGATTGGTAGTGCAATAATGATCCTCTAGTGGAATGGATCGTTATTGATGGATGTAGGTGTGTATTCAGGGTTGAATACGGGATCCGAAACCCATCAGAAGGCCAGATCCAATACCTCCTCGAGGTCCCTGCTGTAGCCTAAAGAAATCTCTAAAAGATGCAATCAAACGGATGAGATTAGTTCTCAACCGTCGGATAAGATTTAACCGATGGATGAGATTGGTTCTCAACCGTAGGATGAGTTAGTGGA
>NW_027434552.1:0-1481 GCF_044706935.1 Curcuma longa
TGATTGTTGGGGCAGGATTTATCTGGGCCATCAGAATTAGAGGGTTGGATCCCCTTTTGTTAATCTGGAGTGTTGTAACCCTTCAGATCCCCTTTTGTTATCAACCGTCAGATCTGGATCCAATGATCCATTCGATCTGACGCTTCAGATCACATTTTTTATGGTTTTAGGGCCAAAACTTTTCCCGATGTCGATGCCACAGAATCAAATTTCTCTTGACGTCGATGCCACAGAAATCAAATTTCTCCCTCTCCCTCTCCCTCTCTTGAATCAAATTTCTCCCAACGTCGATGCCACAGAAATCGTCTCCGACCTTCCTCTCCCTATCTCTAATCTCCTGACGTCAGTAAGCTCCTCTGATCTCCATCCCTTTTAGGGTTTAGACCAAGCATTATCTCCTGATCTGACGTCGAGCCTATTTTGGGCGAGATCTTTGACGTCAGGCCTGACCTAGCCGAGCTTGCTGGCATCGGGTCCGACCTAGTTGAGCTTGCCGATGTCGGGCCCGACCTAGCCAAACTTGATGGCATCGGGTTTAGGATGATCTACATTTTGTGTGTGTTTATCAGGTAATATGTTGTGTTGATCTTGTAATTGTCATGTTGATTTTGATTTCAACTTAACTGTAGTGGAAGGGGAATGACTTTAGGTTATTTACAATTGGATCAATTTTATTTATTAATCTCTTTGTGCTAATTATATAGCTATTTAGAATGATCTTTTATTCCTTTGCTGATATTTTTTTAAAAAATTATTTAGTATATATATTTTAAAATTTGGTAGTCAAATATATTTTGATTCTTAACTGAATAAAAAATACTGATCAAATATATAATAACTGATCAAATATATAATCATTAATTGGGTTAATATTAACTATGATTTGTTAGATTTACAATTGAAATTTCTATTCAATGCGTGTTTAGTTTTACATATTATTTATATTCAATAAAAATTTATTGATGCAGAAGGTTACAATGTATATGAATAAAGCTTGGATGTACAATAGATTAGAAAATAGATTTATCCGAGTTGAATATTATGTTGGAGTTGAAGAGTTTATGAACTTTGCTATGAGTTATCCAGAATGCATAAATGGTCCAAAGTTACATTGTCCATGTAATCACTTCAAATGTAGAAATAAAGCTTTCCGTGATGAGAATACTATGAAAGTACATATATATAGAATGATTTTGTTCTAAATTACTACAATTGTGGGGAGCCTTATATATTTGATTGAATTGGAACTTCGATTGCTTCTTCATCTGACACAACTACTTTAGGAGAGTCAACATCTAATGAGAATGTGATGTAATCAATGGTTTATGATGCCATGAATGCAATTGATCATTCCAGTGTAGATGAAATACCAACACCTGAAGTTCAACAACTATATGCTATGTTAAAGGCTAGTGAAAGTGAAGTGTGGGAAGGTATTCCATCTGATCATTCCCAACTATCAGCTACTGCAAGGTTATTGA
>NW_027434553.1:0-1597 GCF_044706935.1 Curcuma longa
AGAATCATCGGTTGGGTGATTTCTGGCCAATCGGAGTTAGGCTCACCCGAACCTGACTCCGGTCTTTTGCCCCTCGAGCGTGTTTCCTCCGGCTTCTCATCCCTCGGACTTCGCACGCGTCCTTCTCGCTCCCACTAGCGTACTCTTTCATAGCTTCAGCATCCCTCGGATTGCACCGAGCCTGTCGCCTCACTTTCCCGCGCAACCATTCTCGTCTGCTATGTCTTACGCTCGACTTTCTCCATACTTAAATTTCTACACACTTTGCAAAGGGATTAGAACAACACAGGACCTAACTTAACCTAGTTGATCACATCAAAACTAACCGGGGCACCAACACCAGGTGCAAGTCCATGTAGTGTTAGAGGATCGGGAAGCATGACTAAAGTTCAAGCGGGTACGGTCAGGAGGACCAGAGGTTTGGTGAAATTTGTGCGATCAGGAGGACCGAGATCCAGTAGCAAATTCCTAAGGGCCAAGGATCATAGCTAAGCGGGAAGTCTAACAAGTTTGGAGGACTTTTTGGCAAAACTTCTCCTGAGTGGAGTGGGTAAAGACGTGTTCCCGGAATGAAATGGTATGCATCAGACTAACACAGGATTTTGGTAAATCTGAACTGAGACCCACAGGATAAGGTTTAGGTTGTTTTGTTTGTTTGTATGCTTGTCTTGCAGAAACCAGGAGCTGAAAGCAAGATGGAGAAAGCAGAGATGAAGCAAACAAAGGCAGCTGAACCAAGCCTGGGATCAATGACAACCCTAGATTTGCTATGCAATGTCACGAGTAGGGTCGCAAATTAGAATTTATAATTTATCGAAAATCCACAATCAATCCAAACAAATGAAGTATAGGGGTCTCGAGTCGTATTTTTCCAAGGACTAGTAGAAAATCGTGTGAATTGAGCTTTCGTGTGTCGTATTTTTGGGTTTTTTGAATATAAATGGGGGTTTAAAGGTCTTGGAATGAAATGTAATTCAAAATGAAATAGAGTAATGAAATGCAATTGAAATCAAGTTGAAACAACCGCTAATCTAGCAATGCAATAGAATTCAAAAGCTAAAACTAAGACTAGAAGTTGAATTTAATGAAACTAATCTAGTTTGCAAGAATTAAAGCCATGATGCAATTTAACTATCCACTTCCAATTAAATAGCAATGAGATCCCTACTCAAATTAACCTACCCTAGCGAACCGATACGTTGAAGCTAAAATGGCACAGCACAGTGAATTTGACAGTTTCAGAACATGAGAACATGGGTTTAAAGCTAAAAGAGGTTTAAAACTAATCTATCTCTAACACAAATCTATCCTCAAACAACAACTAAAATATCAATCAACCAACAAGAATTCAAGTGCTATTGAACTGAATTTGATCAAATCAAACTAGGGAACGAGCAGTAATTCAAATTGCAGAATCAGAAATTTCAGACGAAGAACAGTAAACATCCTCCAAACTTCTCCCGATTGCTTCTCCTTGGCTTGGTTGTCAATCAAGCTGTTGAATCCACATTGGAGTCTTCCACGCGGTCTTCAGGTAGTTTGCTAGCTGCTCAGAATCCAGAAAAACCCCGAAGAAACCCTCGCCGGAGCTGACAGA
>NW_027434554.1:0-2016 GCF_044706935.1 Curcuma longa
CTCCAGATCATCAAATCTTTTATCCATTCGTTCTTCAATCTGTAGCAGTCGTTCATCTAAGCTAGTGGAGGAAGAGGCAGTGGCAGCTGCAGGCTCAGGAGGTGCATCAATACCCTCCTCATGCTCAGGAGCCTCAGCAGGCTGTGCAGCACCTCGCTCAATGTCATTCTTCCATGCTAGAGTTGCACCATGAGGCTCAATCTTGGCTAGCTTTAGATGTTTTGCTCCTAACTGATCATAATCCTTGGAGAGAGGACGAATGGTACCTAGAGATATGTCAATGCCTTTTGATGCAATGAATTGAGTGATGATGTTTCCAAAAGGTATATACAACTTGCCTTTTGAAACACCAGAGTGATGAATGATGACTGCAAAGACATGAAGGGCAATGTCGATGTCTAGATGGTGTTCTAATGCATACATCATGATGAGATGAGGAATCCTAACTTTTGACCGACCTCGGGTGACTAGTGGAAGAATGCAATCAAGAACTATCCTATACCAGGTGTAATGAATTGCTGACATGTCTGTTCCTTGAAATATTCTTATGAAAGCATTTCTTGGATGACCAAAATAATGCTCATGGATTTGATTGATTGTGATGTGGGAGAAGGTTCCAGTGATAGGACCTGGAACATCAGGAAAACACACAAAGGGGTTTGTTGATTCGCGAAGTCGTAGAAAAGATCGTAACACTTCGGGGTTAAAATCAAGTGATCTTCCTGCAACAGTGGTTTTGTAATTGTTTGCATTTGCATCTATGGGACGAAGGTTGACAAAGAATTCTTGACAAATGTCAAGATTAATATTGCAATTGCAGTAAACAAGAGCATCCAACTGATAATACGTGATGAGTTCAAACAACCCAGGCGCATAAGTTTGAAAGAAGGATTTGTTTAAAACCTAACATCCATTAGATGAAAGTCAGTTGTTTCAAATAAGATTTTTGGCTGCCGGGGAGTAAAATCTAGGTTCAGGAGTGTTTTCAAAGTAATGCAGGATTTGGATATTGAGGTGCAACTTGAGTTTGTTGAGGGATTTGAGTCCTAGGGCGTTTGGATACTACATGCTTAACTCTAAATGCAATATATGATGCAATGACATGAAAACAGAAGCAAGTTAGACCAAAAATTTGATTTTGAACGAATAGAATCAAGGAGAAGTCGTTTTTCAAAGGTATACCTTCTTCCACTTGGTTGATCTGCCATTTTTGAGTTCAAAACCCTAGTTTTGTCTTGAAAAGAGGAAGTAGAAGTTGTAGGAAGGTGAAATAGGAAGTTTAGGGCTCTAGAGGGCTTGAGGAAGGCTGGAGAGGCGAAGCACCGGCGGGACGACGCAACCCTAGGGTTAGCAGTCGACCGCCGTTTATGATTGCTTATATAGAAATCGCGGCGTCAGTCGACTGATGGATTGCCAGTCGACTGTTATCAGTCGACTGAGCCATTAGCAGTCGACTGATGCTCTTTATGAAAAGCTCACAGAAAGATCAGTCGAGTGCTCCAGTCGACTGGCAGTCGACTGATGCTTTTGTGAAAACTCACAGAAAGATCAGTCGAGTGCACCAGTCGACTGGCAGTCGACTGATGCTTTTGTGAAAACTCACAGAAAGATCAGTCGAGTGCACCAGTCGACTGGCAGTCGACTGATACCTTCTAGTACTGTTTGCCGAGTTGCACCAGTCGACTGATGGTCTGAGTCAGTCGACTGATGGTCTGATAATCAGCCCATGCATATTCTGATACGAACTTCAGAAATGCGTAAAAAATTCCATAAAATTCAGAAAAATCTGAAATTTTGCAGACATGTTTGTTTTGATATTCTCTACTTAGGAAAAATATAGTTTTCATGAAAAATCCTCTTGTTTCCATGGTTTGATACGAACTTGGAATTTTGGCACAAACTTGCAATTAATTGTTGCTTAGATATTGAAATGATTTTAAATCATTTAAAATGTTCAACTATGATCGATGAGCAATGTGTCCATTAATTAAACACTTGCTTGTCCCATAGTTGATC